>NC_044503.1:24416983-24474483 GCF_902362185.1 Chanos chanos
CTCATTCATTTAAAGGGATTTATTACTGGCACGGCTAGAGTAATGCCGCTATGAGCTGACAGGAGGAATCAATCTCACCGTGCCAAAATAATGCAAAGTTGATGTAAGTACGGTGGAGAAATAATGAGGCGGGATCAGCCCAGAGCTAGCGTGAATATCAATTGGGCCTCCTCACTGTCATTAGAAAAATGCACACGGCCCCAGAATCCAATACACTTTGTGGAAAGGGAATGGAAAGCAAAGATGAGACAGAGAGAGAGAGAGAGAGAGAGACAGAGAGAGAGAGAGAGAGAGGGAGAGAGAGCGAGAGAGAGAGAGAGAGAGTGTAATGGAGTTCAGGGTGTGTGGATGGGTGGGGACGGATACCTTAATGGACACCGTTTAGGTCACAGGGAGCTGCCGTTAGCCAATTGAATTTGCCGGCGGTGAACGTTGGCTTTGTTAACTTTTTTTTCTTTTTTTTTTCTTGCCCCTCCCTCGTGTGCCGTCGGGCAGCGACGTGACTTTTCCATTAAAGTCTTAATATATTAGTTATGGCCTCAGAGAAACATCCTCTGTCAGACTTTACTAATTAAATGCATGATCTATGTTCCTCAGGGTACATAGCATGTTTTTCATCTCAGCCCACGACGCCATAGGTCATACCTGTCAGATTAGAGACGGGACGCGCCTGGCCGCCACACTCATCTCCTGTTTAAAAGGGCTGCTTTACCATCAGGTGCTAATGTATTAATTAGACCTATGTGTAATTAGATCTGCAAGAAATAACGAGGATATCAGCCATTGGAGGGAAGTCCTGGAAGGAAAGCCATTGTATGGTTATGTTCTACTTTGTCTGCTCTTAAGAGCTTTTGTGAATTCAGTCACAGTTTTTCTCCTCCCCAGCCCTAGAAATAAGAGTCAGTTTCCCCTTCTGCTATTTCTGTCATCTTTGTCTCCTTCAGCCCACTTTTTTAACTGAAAACACCTGGTTTCAATTGCATTTACCAGTGTTTTATAATATTGTTACAGTGGTTACGTAACTCCAATTACATTGTTTTTTCTCAGCATAAACTCTCAGCTTTTTTTTTTTTTTTTCCGTTTTGCGTTTTTCAAATAAGTGTGAAAGACAGGCTTAAAACGCTCACACGCATATTTAAATACATTTCACATTCTCTCCAGTGAAAATATGAAAACATAAACACAGAGCATCAAGAATAGTCGGGAGGCACAGAATGTTCCGGAAGCACCAACTGTTCCGAGAAGATTGCCTCTGTTCTCTGTGTAAACTATATTGGCTCTGCTTTGTGGTAATGGTCTCAAAGTAATCTCTTGAAAATGTTTCTTTTTCTCTCTCATGAATAGTTATTACCATTTGATTGTTGAAAAGACTGTTGAAGTTTAATGGAGGTTTATGGGTTTCTCCGTTTATTAATGACACGGATCAAGTGGGAATGAATATAATAGTGAAGGCACCAGGATAGGTTCAGGTTTCTACATGTTGAGACGACTTGTTTAAACCCCGAATTAAAAGATAAATGACTTTATTAATCCACAAGCCATCAGACAAAACGATACAACAGTGGGTTTGTGGGGTTTTTTTTTTTTTTTTTTTTCCTTTTGGTTTTTGTTTTGTCCCCCCTCCCTGGTCTTCCATTTAGTGCCTTAAAATAAAAAAATAAATAAAAAAAAGATTTATATCTACGCCACTTAGTTTATCATGCTCGAGCAGACTTCACATTTTCATAAACCATAAAAATGTTCATTGTGGATGTAGAATTAAGCCTAATAAATTTTATGTGAACAAGAATGAAGCTGCCTCAGGTTACAAAGTCTCCAAAAATGTATTTTTTCTCTCTGTGTATTCTGACGCTTTTGGTTTATCTGGGGTTTTTTTTTTGTTGTTTTTTTTTTGTTTGTTTCAGTGATCAGCTGTGGTGATCCGGGCATACCTGCTAATGGGCTGAGATCTGGGGATGCTTTTACCATCGGCCAAAACATCACCTTTTCCTGCCAGCCGGGTTATCTAATGGAAACAAATGGCGCCAGCACTTGGACCTGCACACAGAATGGTACTTGGAGCGGAGCTATGCCAGCGTGCAAAGGTACGCATCCTAAAATGGCTAAAATGCTACGTTTTCATTTTGTTTTGTTTTTTTTGTTTTTTTTTGTCGGTATTTTCTTTTGCAGTCCGTCATCTCAGCGTCTGGCATATTTTTCAAGTTTGCTGTTGTGGAAAATGCCAGTGGAAAGAAAAAAAGAAAGAAAGAAAGAAAAAGAAAAACGGAGGCAAGCAGTTGTCATATTCTGTCACTCTTGGTGTCGAGCAAAGGGGAATTCTGATGGGCATTACAGCTTTTTTTTTTTTTTTTCCCTCGGCAATGGAGAACAAAAGCTCAATGTTTTTCACTCGGAGGTAGGGCCAAGTCTAGTCTCGGAGAGTCCCAGACAAAGTGCCTCCTCACATTCTTACTCAGGAACACATCTCGAAAAGTCATCAAAGAGAAAGATATATTCTCCCGCTTTTCAGAGGAGATGTGGGAAGCTCATGAATTAATGACAGGACCCTGTGTGTCTATCTCACACCCCCCCACCTTTTTTTTTTTTTTCTTTTTGGCTTCAGACGCCCACTCTGGGGAAACTGACACTGGCTTTCTGCAGTCTTTAGTTGTTCAGAGCAGTTCGACCCAGCGCTAGCAAACCACCTCGCTATCTCAGTCCAGTTATTAATGGACACAAGCGCTGCTAGTCTTGCTTTCAACTTTCTAAATCACGCAAGGTTCTATACATCCCTTTCGGTTCTTTTTCTAGAACGTACGGATCTCACGGATGCTCGGAATGTGAGATTATTCAGAAATCACATCCTTCTCACTCTCGCTAGACCAAGACGGTCACACAAAAAAGAAAAAGAAAAAAGTCGCTGCCAAGCTTGTTCCACCCTTTTCATTTCGCTGAGATTCCCCTTACCCACCTGTTCCGGCTAAAAATGGATTTCCATTTGTAGCTCACTGAGAAACCTCATCGTGGGTCTTCTTAATGACGGCTAATGTTAAGTCATTAGCGTCTGGGTATGCGTGCGCCGTGGTGTGCAACGGATTTTTTTTTAGTTTCGCCGTGAAGAGAGGAGTTAATGTGGAGAGCCTGTGTGAGAGAGGTTAGCCCCCTCAGGCGTGCAGTCTGTCAGTCATTCAGGTAAAAGTGTGGAGAAAACCTGCCATCGAGTAGCTCTGCCCAAGGGCTGAGCCACTTTCTCTCCTTCTCCTATCTCTATCTCCCCCCCCTCCCCTCTCTCTCTCTCTCTCTCTCTCTAGCTCAGTGTCTGTCTTTTTCTCGATCACTCTCTCTTCTCCCTCCCCTAAAGCGGACAGCTTGGGTTGACTGCTGTCACTGCCCACTGACCTGTGAGAGATTAGGCCGAGGACTGGAGGCATAGCTATTCCCACACACACACAGAGAGACACACACACACAAAAGCTTGCATACAGACATGCAGATGCTCTCACCTCGTTTTCTTCTTTCTTTACCTTGAGCGTGCATAAGCGAAAAATACCGACTATTTTTAGACCGACAAATAAAATTTTCCATCTCAATTTAAAAGTCAGAGTGCATCCAAGTTGTTCTTGTGGCATATTACATTTCTCCTTTGATCTAGAGCAAAATACTTTATGCAAAAAAAGGTTTAGAGGTTAAGTTTCTATCTCCATACGATCTAGGCAACAAAATAATCCTCAGAGAATATCATATTCTCCTTCTCTCTGCAGTGGTACAGAAAAAGAAAAAAAAAGGGGGGGGAGGAAAAAAAGCCAAAGGTTAGTGAGGGGGAAATCAAACTCCTGTTGATATCTTGTTATGATAGCCAGACTGCGAAAGGCAGTGCAGATTTAGCCGCGACGTTCTCGCATGATTGCCGCTCACCTCAAGGTCAGCAGTGCAGAGAGAGAGAGAGAGGAGAGAAAGCAGGACGCAGTGCGTCTGTCGTGGTGCCCGGTACAGGCGGGCCCTCAGATGTTGGCTGAGAGGACGCACCACACGAGGCGCGACACATGCAGAGCAGCTGCCGAGGAGATGGAGCCCAGCTCCTCTCTGCCTGTCGGCCAGGATGGTGCCAGCATCCCTAACAGGTTCTCATTACGCCGCGTATTCAGTACCGCACTCCTCCAGCCAAAACAACCTATGCAGCTGGTGATTGACTTGGCTGAGTTTCGGACCAAGATATGGATGGGTGAATTGTGAACGAGTCCCTTCCAAGCTGTCGGAAGGCATTTTTGAACAGGTGAACGCTCGCCGTGTGTTCGCGTTTCGCATTCCATCGAAGAAAAGAAAAGGAAAAAAAAAAAAAAGGGAGCTCATTGGACGGAATGCATTTGATTCATATGGTTTTGTTTCTCAAATTTTGATGGAGAACTGCCCTCAAAACTGTTACCACAACAGATCAGTTGATTAATGGTTGTGGAACTACTCTCAAAGCTACTGCACTTCAATTTTGATTAATGATTGTTCATAATGATTTTTTTTTCTTTTTATCACGGCATTTATATCACTCTCTCCGCCCCTGCCAATAATTGTAATGAACAAACTCGGTACATTCCATTCGTAACTTTTAAATTAGTGTTTGAAAGGGTACAGAATGAGCTTGTACAGACTGATTTAACTGTTAGCCGGAGACGTTAATGTCACCAGATGGGCTGGCAGCTCGTGACAGCCAGACGTCTGGACCTCCTTTTGCCCTGAAGGAGAAAAATCCACAAACAGACACAGGTAGAAACAGGAATCCAAGTCGCTGACACAGATCTGAATCGAAAACAACAACGCCGACACAGGGGTGTCGCTTTTTATACATGGAGACGTCAAGACATGGTCCTAGTTCTCTAGGACTCGGTTATCGGTTACCTCGCCACGTAACGTGTTATTTTGTTTGGATAATGTCGGATAATTTTAGTCACTGTCCCCTCAGGAAAGCGTGACAAAACTTGTTAGTCTCATTACCTTTACAGACCTTTGGTTTTTCTGTCTCCGTTGAAGGCCTTGAGTCGTGAGTTGTCATGTTCCAAAGGCGTCATTCCACATCTGCGTGTTCCAGATAGGTTGTTTACACGCAAGTGCTGTGCTTTATCCTTTTCTTTTTTTCCTTTTGTTTTTCTCTCGCTCTTTTTTTTTTTTTTTTTTTGAGTTTCGCTCGGCTTTGACTTAGGCCCCCACACAGCCGTGTGGCCCAGCTGCACGTGGCTTTTTTGGGAGTCACTGCATACACCACCACTCAGGCCTGATATTTACACAAGCGTTAGCTTTAAAGTCAAAGACGCGAGAAGCCCAGCGTTTTGGCAGGGCTTTCAGTAGGGCTGAGGTTGGAAGAGCTGAGGCAGATTTTTGCTGAACGACTGCCTTTCTTGTGTGTTTCGGTGCAGTTTAGCTTAGATTAGATCGTTTAGAAAATGAACTCTTGAAGGAGGTGCTCAGCGACGTGCCTTTGACCCCGTGAAAAAAGAAGCACAAAGCTGTGGAAAGACATTAGCATAATACTAGAGTTGAGGAGAATGGATTATTGGCATGTTAATTAATGTAAATAGCCAACAAAGGGGAAAAAAAAACACGGTGTGAGAACATTGGCTGTTGAGGTCAGTGAACACCTGAGAAGTTCTGTGTAAAACAAACGAAACGATGTCTGTTTAAATAGTCAGGCTGCTCCTCATTGTCTGTAGGAGTGAACAGTTAAAACTCCTGTGGGAGGTGTGGAAGAGTGCTCAAACTCCTTGCATCGGCTAAAGCTTTTTCAGAAATGGGGACAGCTCATGTTTATTCATGAACCGGCAGCCCAAACACATCTGTTCCCCATAGTTTAGAGGGTTTTTTGTTGTCGTTGTTGTTGTTGCTTTTGTTTGGTTGTTTTTCGCTGTGCCAAAACACCATTTAGGACCCCACACCCTTTTTTTTTTTTAAATGTCCATTTGCAGTTTTAAATCAGTGTGTATGCTCAGCAGTTACCGGCAGTGAAATATTGATGTGACATTAATTATTCCAATAGAGAGATTAAATTCAATGCATCTCTTCCACTGCAGATAGATTGCTTTAGAAAATGAAAACACTATTGAATTGGAAGAAGAGTTTGAGAAAGACTCTGAAAGCTGCAGCTGAAGACATACTTTTATGAGGAAGATTATAGAGTAGTCTGGAAGATTAATTTTTCATATATTTCAGGCTGTTCGTGACAATATGCCGAGAGAAAGAAGAGGAGGGCAAGTAAAAATACTCCAGACTTAGAAGACGGCTAATATTTACCAACAGAAAAAAAAAAGTTTAAAATAACCTTTCAGTAAATTTCTCAGACATCACTTTTCAAGTCTGTTGCCTTTTTTCAACAGTGTAGGCTTTACATAAAACAGCGTGGTACTTTGGTCTGGTACTGTAGACTGTTTATTTAGCCGGTAGTTGGCGTAAGAGTGATAGAAAAGTTTGCTGAAAGCTAGCTAGCATTGGCGTACATGCTAATCCTGAAGCATCATTCTGTCCATTGTACCAGTCCTCATGCTTAATTTAACCAACCTTAGCCAACCGCCCTCATACCTGTACGCCAAATCAATGCCTGTTTTCTGAGTTATTTCTCAGGCAGTCATTCAGTGAAAGTGCCCTGCAGAAACAGCATCACAGAATCACACACTGTTGACACGTCAACAATGCCCCTTGACAGCAAATGCATTGTTCTGTTACGATCACCCTGAACATCAGAATGACTAGAGAAAATCTTTACTGAAACCCACCTGCAACTCTGAAAACCTTGCCTGCTATGTTTGGTTTCAATATTTAACTAAGGACAGATAGATATCAGTGGCAAAAAAAAAGAATTTAGTATTTCACAGAGTCATTTTTAAGAGCCTCTGCATACATCTACTGCGGCATAGGTGTTCAATTCTTAATCTTTCCCCCCCCCCCCTCTGTTGACATGTGTCTCACACTTCTTTTTTTTCTTTGCCTTAGCTGTGACCTGCTCTCCCCCACCTGCTATCACCAGTGGAGTTGTGGAAGGGTCGGTGTTTGAGTGGGGCACCAGTGTGAGTTACAGCTGCCTGACTGGGTACGAGCTGTCCTTCCCGGCTGTCCTCACCTGTGTGGGGAACGGCACCTGGAGCGGAGACATGCCCTTATGTCTACGTGAGTTCCCCGCTGCTCTGTGTGTGTGTGTGAGAGAGAGAGAGAGAGAGAAAGGGAGAGCGAGAGAGAGAAAGAGAGAAAGGATGAGGAGAGAGAAAGAGAGAGAGAATCAGCAAGAGAGAGAGAGAAAGAGTGAGGAGAGAGACAGAGTGAGAAAGGGTGAGGAGAGAGCAAGAGAGAGAAAGAGTGAAGGAGGGAGAGAGAGTGAGAGGCAGAACAAGAGAGTGAAGAGAAAGAGAAAAACAGAGAGAGAGTGAGAGCTATATAAATTGTTTATGGAAGGATGGATGGATTCTTTACTGTTTGCGGAGAGGAGAATTATTTACACTCTACATTCATGTTGCAGGAAGCACTAAATACATGCAGTCGTTAAATAAAATCTTCGAACAAGTACATGAAAGATCCGTAAACAGTTACCTCAAGGAGGGTTTTTTTTTCCTTCTAAGTAGCTGGAAAGAGTTCTACACATCACATTCGTTTTTAAACGAAAAACAAACGGTAGAGTGTTTAGCCCTTATTTCTTTCGCTCTTCCTTTTTTTTTTTTTCTTCTTCTTCCTTGAAGATGTAGAGCTCGCGAGGTTAATGTTAGTTATGTTTGTATTTTCTCTTAAGAAGCCACAGACATGCAAACATGTTTACAGTTTATCTTTTCACTTCCAACAGCATCCACTTCATTATTTCCTGCTTACTTTAAGTCATGAATATGGATTTTGTGTGTGTGTGTGTGTGTGTGTGTGTGTGGCATGCATACACACTCGCGGCCTTGGTCATGTTCTTTATTTATTTATTTGCTTCCCCACACTAAAGATCTCTCCATACAGTAATATCCCCTCATTATCGCTTTGCTCTAAAAAAAAAAAATACATATGTTAAACTTTTTTTTTCACGCAATTTATCATAAAGTTGTCAGAATACAGTTCAGGACTCACCAGAAGCAGCTGTTCAGCCTTTGTATCTAGTACAGTAGGCCTACACATTGATTCAGGGTCATTTGTTCAGCCTTTTTATCTGGTATAGTACTGTCACAGACCGATCCAGGGTCAGCTGTCAGGCCTTTGTATCTAGTACAGTACCTTTACAGACTGATTCAGGGTCATTTGTTCCACCTTTTTATCTGGTACAATAGTCACACACTGATCCAGGGTCAACTGTTAGGCCTTTTTATCTGGCACAGTACTGGCACAGACTGATCCAGGGTCAGCTGTTAGGCTTTGTAGCTGGTACAGTACTGGCACAGACTGATTCAGAGTAAGTTTGAAAGTTTACTCATAAATAAGTATGTTGTTAGCATTTAATTTTTTTGAAAATGATGATGGCTCTTTAGGGAGTTCATGAAGTAATGCCTCGTTATAATTGAAAAGTTTTAACTAAAAGGTCACCGGATCATCCGGTTCTGAAGGTCGTAGCAGACTACAGTCTTCACGTTTTGTTTTTTGTTTTTGTCTCCTGCTGCTGATGCAGTTAGAGTTCCTAAATGTAAACATAAAGAAATAAATATAATTAA
The DNA here is from genome assembly GCF_902362185.1 of Chanos chanos. Taxonomy (NCBI): domain Eukaryota; kingdom Metazoa; phylum Chordata; class Actinopteri; order Gonorynchiformes; family Chanidae; genus Chanos; species Chanos chanos. The sequence goes on from NC_044503.1 coordinate 24,425,614, forward strand.
AAGAAAAAAAAAAAAAAAGCAACACTACAGACCAATTTGGGAGCCTGCCAGGCTGGGAACAGAAGGTGATTCTAAAAAAAAAACAACAAAAAACCAAAGGAGTGACTGATGCATCTGTCTCCATTCTGTCCATCATTTACTGCTGAGAAGGCACAAGTCTGCCGCCTCCCCCGCCATCCGCCAAAGCACAACTCGAATGATGACACACGCTTAGGCCAGGACAGGGCCTGATTCGCTAGCGTACCCACCCGAATGACGTCCCCCGGTATTTTTTTTCCCTTTGCACCTCTATGTGTCCCCGCCCCCGACATGCAGCCCTTGAATATTAAAAAGCTGAACCTGCCCATCAAATCACTTAATGGTTTTTAATGTAATCGCCACTGAAAAGCATTTACGACAACAGGAACACCTCTGCATTAAAAAAAAAAAAAAGAAAAAAAAAAAGAAGCATGGGTTACCTCTGCAGACGAACGCCGCGGCTCGGCTACGGACAGAAATTAAGATCCTTTGTTTTCTTTTTTTGTTTGTTTGTTTGTTTTTTTGTTTAGTTTAGTTTTTGTTTTATTTCACTTTTTTTGGGGTGGCGGGGGGGGGGGGGGGTGCGGTTGGCCATCTCCAAATCTCTTGTATTATTCATCAAGGAATATTGCGGCAGCTGGAGGCCTGGGTCTGCACAGGTCTTATCTGGGCCTCGTTAGTATGCACAGCTCACCTTACCCCGGAGCCTCCTCGATTATTTTTCCATGAGAGAGAGAGAGAGAGAGAGAGAGGGAAAAAAAGGAAAAAGTGATGCGGCGTACAGTAGACACATCACGGATTCCATTGTCTTGGCTGAAACATTTGGCCCAAGACACCCTGGAGAATGGGAACAGAATCTAAATAAAATGGTCACGTTTCTCCTTCTGCGCTCGTTGGACTGGCTCACACCCTTCCATTTGCATCTCTATCCGTCACCGTCCTGCCGCACCCTCCCTCCCCCCTCCTCAATCCAGACTTGTTTCGCTGGACACCCTCATCTCACACACGATGTATTAGAATGTAGATCGTACGACCAGGGAGACTCAAGGCTGTTGGTTTGAAGGCAGTTGTAATTGGGGGTAAGCATTTCTTTGTAATAGCACATACATAATGCATTACCTTTGTGATATCTCATAAAATGTTCGTAATAGCACACAGGGCCTGGATGGTTGCTGATCGATTGCAACTGTAACGTTTAACATGAGTTCATAAGCAGTCATACCTTTACACGCATGCACACAGACATGCACACACAAAAGGACTGAATATAACTGACCAGAGTGTAATACACAGCGTTTATAAAGCATTAATAAATGCTCTTTACTGGCTCTGTATGGTTACATAAAGAAGGGGTAGTTTGTTTAAAAAGTATTTTAAAGCTAATCCAGACACAGTCCCATGTAAAACTCAGCTCATTAGATCATAAATAATAAACCAATAAATAAACAAACATTACTCGTACTACTAATAACGTTAATAATTATGATCATTGTAAGGACTTGCATTCTTAACAGATACCAAACAGCTCCAGGGAAGGCATGAAATGTCACGAGAGTAAAGACTCTTCACAGGCAGCGGTCAAGGTTGTAAAAGCGCCGATCGTTCCATAAAAGTGCAGCGTGTCGTGTTTAGACAATACGCTGTCGGAGCAGCAGTGAAACTGGAGTATGATGAACAAGGGGCCCGTTTCACAGGCCTAGCCCAAAGAGACCCTCCGTCTCCAAGACCTCTGTCAGAGCGGTTTATTCACAATTCACTTCCTGTGGACAGCGCTGCAAATCACCACGGACCGGAGGACACGAAGCTGAATTTTTGAAGAGAATTTTAAAGGATTTTACAGGAGCGAACCGCATTTCGCAACTGCGGAACAGTACTTTGTCATACCAGAGCTACACAGAAATTTCTACAGCCAAGGACACTCGAGATCTGTACGGCAACCAGCTCTGGCATGCAGCCTTGAACTAAAATGAAATATCAGTGCTACCTTGCCATTTAAAGAAGGATGAACCCCGCTGACACGTCTTTCGTGCTTGATGGATGATTGGCAGATTGCACAAATGATTTCTTACGAATACATACTATGGTCTCAGAACGAGTTAAACAGTGACTCGTATGGGTTTTAGCAGATGGTTTTTTTTGATATACACACCATTTATTTCTCCAGTGTTTGCGGTGATGGAGCCCTGTGTCAAAGATTATGTTGTCTTATGCAGACACTTTAAGGCATTACGGAGAGCTGATAGTATCTCACAAACGCATTTACGAATGCATTATGCATGTCCTGTTGGTAGGGAGCCGTATGGGAGATTGCTTTTGGAGTCTTTTTTTTTTTCCGGCGGGAATCGGTGCGCGTCGTCTCACAGCCACGTTAGCGCAGGGCCGAGAGATTAGACCTGGGGACTCTTGATGATCCAGCTCTTCTCCATAGGAGCCCCGGCCAAGAACCGTGCTCCTTTTCACCGGAGATTGCTGCGGTGCGATATACGGAATCATCTCTGAAGACGAGCTTAAAGACGACCCGAAATCCCCGCGAACGCGGCCTTGATCCCCGCGGCACGTCTGACGCGCGGCGAGCGAGCGACTCAGACGCGATCCCTTTTTATTTATTTATTTCTTTATTTCTTTTTGACACGAAGCGGCTCGGTATTTAACACGCAACCCACAGCTGACTGCCACGGGCTACGACAGACAGGAAGGAAGAGAATTAAGCGGGTGCCAAGTCGATGCCACGCTCCTCTCAACTTTACTCCTCATTTTGATCAGGAATTCAGCTCCTGGCTTTCAGGCGCGGCACGGTATTCTTCGGAGCTTTAAGACGCTACTCGAGCACTGGGGAGAAAAAAAAAAAAGAAGTCCCCAAAGTATCTCATTCCCACATCTTGGCTCTGTTTTATTCCTCTCACTGAAATATGCAGGGCGGAGAGAGTCCGCTGTCACGACCCTTTTCTTCTCTGAGGATTTTCATGTGTGTGTGTGTGTGAGAGAGAGAGAGAGAGAGACAGAGCCATAATCACTTTGATTTACATTCAGGTGAACCAGCGCTTTGAGCTTAAAGATCGCTTAAATTCATAATTTCACATCAGGGGCACTAAACACGCTGTCGCCCGCAGACCTTTGGTAATTGATTCGTCAAAAAGGCTTTTTACCCCCTGAATCTCTGACATGTCCGACCACGCAGGCCGTATGTATATACCGACGTCTGCCTTTCTCCCGCCGAATCTCCTGCCGTCCACACTGCTGTTACATGTTTGTTTGTTTATTTAGTTAGTTAGTTATTGGTATTACTGTTCCTGTCATGACCAGGCAGGTGAAATGCCAGCTGTACGCCCCACATCCTGCGTCCTGCCTCCTTCCCCAGAGGCCCCCCCCCCCCAAAAAAAACCCCCAAAAAACAGAGGAAGACAAATGATGAATTGCGTGAAAATGATAAAAGTGTTTCCATCTCAATAGGCAAGGCCATGATTAAAGCAAGCACCCCCCGCCACACACACACACTTTTTTTCTTCAGCACTGTGTGAGAAGTATTATTAAATTGATTAGACAAACTCATTTTCTTCCTCAGCAAAAAAAAAAAAAAAGAAAAAAAAAAAGATAGATTTGACGATACAGAGGCTGAAAAATGACTTTTGGGCTTTTCATTTTCACATCCACTCCATGCGTAAAAGAAATAATTTGCTCCTTCTCATTGGATTCGCTGTTGGGCCTCGTAGAGAGGTGGGGAGTATTTTTTTTTTTTTTGGGTCAATGTATCTCTGCATAGATAAGGTATAGCTTTGGAGTTGTGACGCGTCTGCGTCCAGGACAGAAAAAGCAGAGACAATACAAGCCATTGTCACTCTCCTATTACCTCGTACACACTAAACACAAACCTGCACAGGAAAGGCTTCTTGCCTGGAGAGGAAACATTGTAATCCTTCTCTGGAAAGAAGAAGGAAAAAAAAAAACAAAAAAAAAACTAGGGCGGATGTGTACAAAAACACTTCCTACTCTTTGGTTCAGTCAGAATACAAACACGCGCAGCCGGTACGGCAACATGGGATTCTTCCTTTAGCGAAGGAATACCCACTAGCGTCGCATCGCTTATTAAGTAAATGGCATCTCTCCACTAATTTATGCCTATTAAAAAGAAAAATATGCTTGAATGAAATTGCTGAGTGAGAGAGAGAGTGCGTGTACGTATATGTGCTCTCAGTGAAAGCAAAATAATGTTCAGCCCCCTTAATAATTGAGATATATATTTGGTTTTCTTTCTATTAGTAGTTTCCAATTGGACACCAGCCAGGGAGTGATAAAGTTATTACATTCAATATACTGAAATGTTGAGCGCTCGGAGCTACGAGAGATAGCCTTCACTTGCTATTCATTATCCCGTTCCAAAGTCCAGTGCAGTAGATCAGAAACAATGCAGCAGCATCACACCTCGAATGTCAAACAGAGCCCTTCTTTTTTCTTCTCCCCATTATGCCTTCATTCCTGTCTCTCTGTCTCTCTCTCTGTCTCTCTGTCTCTCTGCAGCCAAGTTCTGCGGGAACCCTGGGACTCCGGCGAGGGCCAGGAGAGAAGGCCAGAGCTTCATTTACAGGTCGGAGGTGTCGTACGGTTGCGCCGCCCCCTTTGTGCTGGTGGGATCCCCCACGCGCGTGTGCCAGGCGGACGGCACGTGGAGCGGCTCTCCGCCCCACTGCATAGGTAAGGTCCCTCTCCACTTCACGCTCTCTACAAACCGGCTCCTTCTTTTATTGGTGCGTTGTCAGTCTGCTCTGATGTCACCACCTTTCTGCTGTCTTCCGTTCCTACCATTGTCACGCTGACATGCTGTTAGATACTCCCTCCGTAATCATAGCCACTCCCTCAACTAATATTCCGTCTAAGGTTTGTTCGTTGTATTGCTTAGAATTTCTGTCACGATTTCATCTACCCTAGTTCTGTTTCTCATCTGCTTTAGCGTGCTGACAAGATGTTAATGACGATGAAAATACTGAATATGATGATGATGATGATGATAACGGTGCCACGAAGGTGGCCACGACAGCAAATGACAGCAATTAACGACCGTTTCCTCATTACAGAGCCAACTAGGACAACCTGTGAAAATCCAGGATCGCCAGAATACGGTTCCCTGAACAGCAGTTTGGGCTTTAAGGTAAAGGAGCCAAAAAATTTGACATTTCACTCCAAGGATGCTTTTATTCAAGATGTGGGAGCCATTTAGTCAAGCTTGTCATCAGCGTAACCATTAGTTTGAAAAGCACTTTAAGCAGCCTTTTGAATTATTTAATAATTTTCCAAAAACGACACACTTTTTTGCCCTTTAGTCTATTTATTTATTTATTTAATAGCTTTTTAAGAGTACGGTTTAAGCGTAATATGAAGCACAAGAATTTACGAAGCATTTTTTCCTCTCTCGATAGTGAATGTACAGTGTAACATGTTTCACCCTGCTTTTAGTTTTTTTTTATTTATGCCAAGACAGAAGGCACTAAGATATTTTATCAGATGTGTGCTGTGTGTGTGTGTGTGCTGTGTGTGTGTGTGTGTGTGTGTGTGTGTGCGCGCAAGAGCGTACACGTATCCCAGTCCAAGTTTTTTGTCATTGCTCTCAGCTGTTCCATCTTCTGTCACACAATTGACTTATTGTCAAGATCATTCAGCGAAATGCCTTTTGAGAGGCTTCTGAAAGTTCCGGAAGGAAGATGAGTCTGACTGCTTCCTCCTGTGTCAGTGTTCATTGTGTGCAGATGCCTTGTACTCATTCTACTCACTGTGTTCTCCTCTGACAACTCTGTCATGACTTTTAACTCCAACTCCAATGTATTTTCACTTCAAGACGCAAGTTTCAAAACAGCGCGTAATGGTCGTTCTTAGATTTGCAGAAAGTATTATTCTTTTCCGCACATATCCGTCTTAGATTTGCCTGAGAAAAATGGAGGATCATAAGTCGGCTAACTGGTATTGTAGGAAAATGATTTTTGATGTTGTCTGTGCTTCAGAAGTTTGAAGTTGTTCTAGCACCACTCCAGACAAAAAACCTTGGCTAGAACGGCAAAGAAATTCATGACCATTAGCAACAACAAAAAAAAAAGAACCTGAATTGGTTTTCTACTGAGACAGACAAATTTGGACTAAACGCACAGTTTTACAGCTACAAAAGCTGCTAATTTTTCAGCATCGACACACAAGTGGCTCAGTTACAGTTTGACGGAATCATACGACCGTTGGAGTCGAGTTGACTGAGAGAAAGAGTGATGAGGAAGGAGGAAAAAAAAAAAGGAAAACTCAACCAGCGGGGGAAAGCTTTGCGTCCTTCAGTTGTATCCTGTATTGTCACCGACTCCTTTAGATGTCAGAATGATTTAAAAAAAAAAAATCTAAATGTTCCAGAACGCAAACCTTTTTTATCTCAGCAGGACCTACTGAAGCATGCAGGTACCATGCCCCCCCCCCCCCCCACACACACACGCGCGCGCCGCGGTTGTAATGACAATCTTCTCAGCGTCTGTAATGACACAACGCATTACACAAAGTGCAACATTTTCATCTTCAATTCAACTGCCTCCTCTTGCTGAAGCAGAGAAAATCGAACCCCTGTTCCAAAGAAAATATAGATTTATACCTCAGCCCTGATACAGAAGGGATATTGAAAAAGCGTATTAATGTTTAGGCGAGGTAAACGAAAATGGTTATGAATTTGGGCTAAAAAAAAGAAGAAAAAATAAGAAGCAAGTGAATGTAAAATAGATGTGGAAAAAAAAAAAAGATGTATATGTGGTCTCGTTAACACCCGGCTATTCCCAAATAGGCAACAGTGGTCTTTTTTGTGAGAATTTAGAGACATTTGGGTTCAATCGCAGGGATTTTAATAGAAGTTGGCATTTGCCTTAAGGACAGGCAGGCTGTAATCTGGCCCAGCCAGAGAGACAGGACCAACTGTGCAGAAAGTTTTATGATTTTCTTCAAACTGAGTCAGAAAGTGCCACATTGACCATTTTGTGCGCGTGTGTGTGTGTGTGTGTATGTGTGTGTGTGTGTGTGAAAGAGAGTGAGTGAGAGAGAGTGAGAGAGAGAGAGGAAAGTGACAAAGCTTATCGCCCTGTCTCAGGTGGGGAGTATGGTGAAGTTCCATTGTCAGGCCGGATACTTGTTACTGGGCTCAACCACTCGTTCGTGTCAGTCAGACCTAACCTGGAGTGGCACTCAGCCAGAATGCATCCGTGAGTCCGACTCCTCCCACCCCCAGACCCGCTTATCTCTCACCGTCCACGGCTCTTTATATGAAACTCCCTGTCATTGAGATACACATATATGCTTTCCATAACCATTCCCAGTATTTTTTTTCTACATATATACACTTGCCTTTTTTAGCTGTAGCTGCACGACTGGTAAAAGAGACTGGTAAAAGGGTTAATCTATTAAATCAAGTGTTCAAATGTTGGGTTAATGTTTAGAGCATTTTGTTTTCCTCAAAGGAATGGATTTAGAGAAAAAAAACTGCATACAGCGAGTTTCGTTCATCCAGAACCATACTTGTAAGGAGTATTTCATTTACCTCAGAGTCGATATATGAAAGGAAAAAAACGGAAAAGGCTTTGCAGCATGCATTAGTCTGTCAGCCTTGGATGGAGTCAGTGTCTTTGGAGTCTTTGCCAGGGTATCATCTGTCAGGCCGTGACTCAAGCCTGTTTTCCCGTGCAGCCCACTCTTGTAAACAACCAAAGAGTCCACCCAATGCCAACGTGGTGGGCATGGATCTGCCCAACTTTGGCTTCACATTGCTCTACTCGTGCCAGCCTGGATACATCCTGACGGGTGGCTCGGAACACCGTGTTTGCAGGGCAGACGGCACCTGGACTGGTAAAGTGCCAGTTTGCCGAGGTAAGGTTAACCACGCATTAAAAACATAAACAAACAAACAAATAAATAAATAAATCTGTTTTGTTGAGGAGAGCCTTCCAATTCATTAAACCTGCGACAAACCCTTTTTTTATGTGAAAACATGAAGGTTTTGTTTCTGCCTGAAGTAAAAAAGAAAAAAAAAATCACACAGTTTCAACATTTGGATGTCAGATGCGGAGTGTTCTTTGTCTTGCACAATTAAACTTCTTTTTGCTCATGTTTGGAAACCGAAATATTGTGTTTAAACAGTTGTACTTACTAGAAATACATGCCTTCATTTGCACTACAGTGGGCTCAAAAACAACAGAGAAAATTGTCACACCCATTGAAGGAACCTCAAGTCCAAAAGCAAATGGTAAGACTGCTAAAAAAATTTTCAAAGTCATTTCCTACATTCATGCCGACACTGTATGATAAAAAGTGATAAAACTGAATCTGAGACTTTTCATGTCTCAAATAAACATGTTGTGACTAAAGTTAAAGAGGGCAACTTGAGGACTTGAAGTCCTGTTAAGTTATCTTTTGATTTCCTCACCAAGCTGGCATAGTATTGACCCAAACAAGGCAGTGTAATTAAACTCATCTTTTTTTTCTAAGCAGAGGCATTTTTAAGAAACCGCACTGGTCTTTGTCTAAACCAGTCTGAGAATTTCCTGCCAAACACACTCAAAAAAAAAAAAGACCTGGTTTTAAACGGGAGGCTCTTTTTTAAATGGGTGTCTTTAACGATCTCTATTGCAGTTCCAGACGACGTGTTCGCGCCCACGTACATCTGGAAAGGCTCGTACGAGCACAAAGGAGTGAAAGAACCGATGACCTTGACAATCACTAGCTTCAACATGACCACGGGAACAGTGAACGCCACTCTGAGTGGCAGAGGCTCGGAGATGCTGCTATCAGGTAAAAAAAAAAATGCTGACTCACCGGCGCAGAGTCAAGGCCGCTAGTGACAAAATGCTGTCGTTAGGGGTTACGGCGAACTGTTAACGGGACAAATCACGGGGGGACTTGGCCGAAGTCTGAACCCTATACAAGTTTTATACCTTTGTTTAAAACAAAATGTTTGGGCAAAAAAATGCGGTACTCATACTGGGTAACTGTGTAACTGGATATGTTCTTCTTTAAACACACAAACTTAATCTGACGGCTCGATAGATTTTAAAACAAAATGTTTAGGCAAAAAATGTGGTACTCAGACTAGGTTGTTCACTGATTTTGTTTTAACTTACAAATGAACCTGATAGCCTAGTAGTTTCTTCAAATTAACCTATACATCTTAAAAGTAGTTGTATGATGGGCGACAAGGGCCTGAACAGAGCACACGCAAGTGGTTTGAATTTATGTGTATGATGAAATGCAGGTGTGTATAAGAGCAGAGAGGCCCGTCTGAAGCTGGTGCTTTACCACATGAGGGCTGTCGTACACACCACATACAGCAGGATAACCGAGGAAACCTGGTCCATGGACGGTTTTGTAAGTATCGCCATTCGAAGCAACTGACTTGTTTAATAAAGCTTGCGGAAAACGGGACGCCAGGTGTGTGAAATAAAGCCACGGCGTAGAACAAGAGACATTTGGGGAAAGTCTGCGGCGATGTTGGAGCTTTCGTCAGTTGTTAGCGTCCTGTAGCTTAAGCCCCGTTCTGTCCACCGCGACTCAATACCTCTCCCTGTGAACACTCTACAGTGCTATAGAAAAGCATCAAACCAAAAAGTATGTCCTCTTACTCACAGTAAAAAGTCAATAACTACTGTCAAGATGAACTCCCCTACCTCTTTGGGAAACATTTATAGCCTTTTTTCCCCTTACTATATTTATTTACTGATGCACACTATCTGAATATTCTGTCATTTAAACTGAATCCTTTCCCCTCGTTTACTCTTAGGTTTCTGCTGAACATGACGGCGGTACTTACGTCTATCAAGGCTTCATACAAGGAAAAGACTTCGGACAGTTTGGACTACAGAGACAAGGTACTAGACCCGACACAGCAGTAACAGGGTTTATGACCGTACCTGCAGATTAGTATCCGCAAGTGCCCTAATCAACATCAACAGGCATCGTTGGATTTTAACACATCCTTCTATTACGTTTGATTAAGCTGAGAAATGAACCACACAGGTAGATTATCTTATTGTAACCATGGTCTAATTTTAAAAATTTCTAGTTGGGTCACAGGCAGAGACAAATTGTGTCTGGCCAGGAAGCGTGTATAATTACTATAAAGGAGATGAGTTTTGACATCACCCATTGTGCTGAACCCAGGAAACGTAAATGGATCAAACATCTTTTTGCTTATCATCTAATTATATTAATTATCTAAAATCTAGTTAATTATCAGTTTCACATAAAGTAATTACAGAGGTGGGCAAAAAATACATACATGAGACTGACATCCAAATCGAAGGCTAATTATTTGACTTGTACATGTCCCGCTAAGGGGAAAAAAGAGGTCCAAGATAACAGGCATCTGTCTTGAATAAAGCCCTTTTCGTAACCAATTTAGTCTCTCAATATAACCTGCAGAACAAGGATGACTGTGGATAGTCTTTTTTTTTTTTGGCTAATCCTTTTTTTTTTTTTTTTTCTGATTGTAAAGCTTTCATGAGCTTCCCTCCTGTTGTTTTATTGTTTGTGGCTCTGCAGAAACCCTAGCAAACTTCTTTTAATTGCAGAAGAAGTTGTTGCAGTTGCAGAGAGGCTCAGTTACAGTCGAGTTACAGCAGCAGGCGACGAGAGCGCTAATTTGAAATGTACTTGCTTTTAAGTTGGTTGCTATGTCTGAAGCTCATCTTGTTTTTCTTTAGTGTTGTTTTCTCATTTTTCTTTCTTACAGGTCTAAATATATCAGAGATCACTAAAGCTCCCGAAATTCCGCTCGGAACAAACAGCAGCTCTGTGGCCATCGCAATACTTGTGCCTTTTTTCGCCCTGATTTTTGCAGGCTTTGGATTTTATCTATACAAACAGAGGTACACAGTTTTTCTCTTTTGTTTCTTTACTCTCTCAGCTTCAATTTTTGCTTTTGTATGATTTATGGGGCGATATAAGACACGTTAATACGATTTTAGAATCATGAAGTTGTTTACTTCAGTACAGGACAGATTAAATATGCTTGGTTAAGCATTCCTATCAGTATTTATTTTGAGCACGATAAGGGTCTACTTTGCTAAAAGAATTAGTTATTACCATGTGTATGTGGTATGTAAAAAAAATGTTGTCTGTCCCCTGACTGGTTGAAGTATGTGCTCATAGTTTCTTACAATATGGGTTTCACGCATCACTAGACAATGTAGTACTTACGATTTGAAAGGGAAAGTTCTTGGAGCAAGTTGACTGAAAACGTGATTAGAACTTCTGTGCAATGTGGAATTTCTTCTTCTGTTTTCAGAAAATCGAACAAAACCGAATACACTGGCTGTTCGGTGCACGAGAACAACAACGGTCAGGCCACTTTTGAAAACCCCATGTACAACACCAACTCTAAGTCAATGGAGGGAAAAGTAGTTCGGTTTGACCCCAACCTCAACACAGTCTGCACAATGGTTTGATCAATGGTTTGGAATATTGGAGTATTTCTCAGAGTGTATGAAAATACTGCAAGTTATCGGTTTCGAAATGTCCTCGGTTTCGAAGCTGCACATCCTAAGAAATTCTAAGTCAAGCACACTTCTAGGAGCTAATATAGCGTATCCGTGTGTGTACGTGAGTGTGTGAGTGTTCGTGTGTGTGGTTGTGTGTGTCAACACACAGAAGACTTAAAATCACGAGTTTTATCTGAAAGGGGGGGGGGGAGACAAAACTTCACGACGTGAGTGGAGTGGTCTAAAGATATATCTCACTCTGCGAGTGTTGTCTATTTTGTATTTTAAAAAAAAAGAAAAGAAAAGAAAAAAAGAAGAAGAAAAAGAAGAGAAAATCACGCGAGTCTGTCATCTGGATATTAGGAGCGACTCTGGAGGCTGCTGAAATGACAGAGGAGGATGTAATAAAAGCCATTTCCAGAATGATCCTCCAATCCAGAGCTCAGATTGCCACACTGTTGTGTATATTGCTTTTTCTCCCTCACTGTCACTTTATCTCTTTAGGCTGAAGCCTCTCGACTGTGTGCCGAAACAACAGTTTTTTGCATAAGACAGCGAGGAAAAAAAAAAAATGAGAGAGAGAAAAAGACATGCCTTTCTACTGACTACAACCACTCAGTCTTAAAGTGGATTTACATTTGCTTTTCAGCTGATCTATCTTTTTTTTTTTTGTTCCAGTGTCTTTTGTTTTGTTGTCGTGAGAAAAAGCAAAAGTGTAATCAGCACTTCAGTGTAAAACCCCCTTCAAGTTCTGCAGCTTTTTACTCAAGCTTTTCTGAAGCTAACCCTTCAATTGAACCAACAGCCAATCAGAAATCGGCTCTTACTTATGACTGGTGAGGTCATGGGTAATGCGTGTTTCCGAGAACACGTTAAACAACACTTTTTTCCTTTTTCTTTTTCAAACGCAGAACTCTTTCACATCCAGATTTTTTCTGGCATCCTAAAGAGCACATTGTATGCATAGCTGTCAAAGTTGCCGTGAAGGTCATTGTCAGTGTCTTTTGTCAAAGTTCCCAAGTCAGTCAGTCAGTCATAACAGTGCCTTGTAAAATACCTCCACATGCATATATTTTCTAAGCTTTTTGCTTGTTTGTTTGTTCTTAGTTTCACGTGTTTGTTTTGTTGTGTGACTTAACAGATGATTTACTAAATAACTTATTTATCAACATTGGTTGGTTATGATTTCATTGTTCTTCATTTTTTTGAAGGAAGAAGAAAAAAAGTGTTATAGCTGTTCACTTTTGCACGTCTGCCAAAAAAGAAAAAAAAATGACCAGATATAGCATTGCTGCTATGTTTGTACTGTTTGTGCCGCTAAAACCAGTAATCGTTTTATTTTCATACTGTTTGTGTTTGTCTTTCTCTTTGACAAACGTTGAGTGGTCTCTTTATTTAGTCTCTTTGGCCATCAGTTGTTCCCTGTAAACGAGCTTTTTAAAAATGCTGTCGGAAGTTTAAAAATTTGTTTGGAACACTGTTGATCCGTGTCCAGTTGGGCCAGCCTCCTCTGTAAATGTATTCAAGACTAATGTACAGATATTTAAACTTTTTGAAAAGAGATATATTTTTGTGAGAAATACGACTTTGTAAAATATCAGATTCCGTTTATGTAAATTTTCATTTGTAAATGTCATTTACAAATAGTAATAAAAAAAGTGATTGCTTTTTAAGTTGATCCGCACGCCTCATTTTTAAACTGACGTACAGTGATAAAGATGAAAACCAACTGGAAAGAGGATTAACATAAAGGCGAATTATGATTGTATGATTGTATAGTGCTTTTACCACGCGAATGCATAAATTTCATGCATGCATATTATCAACTGGTTCAGATTTTCTCAGTGTCTTTGTTAATATATTGCAGCGTAGAGGGTAATTAGCAAACGCATCTTTACAAACAAGAAAGAGTACAATTTCTCAAAGCCTTGAAGAGTGCTGAAGCGCTAGTGGTACTTGAGCTCTAGATACAACATATACGTGAAGGATGAAACGAATGGAGGGATTGCAACAGTGAAAGACTTCAAACTGGAATTTGTTCCTTCACACAAGAACATCCCAGAATCAAGAGAAGATCGGTTATTGACAGAGAATGGCAAGGTATGTGCTGGGAAAAAGGTTCAAAGACTGAGTCAAGCTTCTAAACAAGGCCAAAATCCACTGACAATCAAACAGGGTGTGGAGCTGTTACCAGGAGATGACTTGCAGTCCCTGGTTGGCGAAAGCCAGCAAATTAGAAGAAATTACTTCAAATTTATGTAGACGGAGAGAGAGACAGAGAGAGAGAGAGATTACTGGGTACAAAATGTACATACCCAAGCTTAACAGAGATGGATGAACAGAGCTGAAATGAAATGAAATGGACTGGTTTGCCAAGGGACAAGAGTGGAATCAAAGCATTCGTTTTTCCATTGCTTTGCTCTGTAGTTTTTCTTGCAATACCGTGCAAGGCCATCTCTGTGCCTGGACGCCACTCTACATCTGAGCTTGGCTCCTTTTTCCTCCCCCTCTCTCTCTCTCTCTCTCTCTCTCTCAACTCTTCACTTTCGTCCAAGGGACTCAAAATGTAACTCGGGAGCACTTTGAACTTCCCCCGTCTCAGGTGAATAAACATCATAGTAACTGGACTGTGCTGTCACAGTCTTAATGTTGCCACACGAGAGAAAACCATCAGTTACTATGAAATCAGCTAGGAATTATGATAAGAGTGCAAAAGCTACTTTATGTTTATCACTGAGCACTGGCCATGTTTTTACAACATTCTTTAATATAAACACCAGGATGCTAAGAGGATAAAATTGTCTGCTATCTGCCACTATAATTAAGGCAACATATCTTATGGCTGGAGCCTATGACACTTTCTGCACAATATTAGTACTCGTGATCCGTCGTGACAAAGCAAATAGAATGTGGCAACCATAGAAACAAGAAATGATGTGCGCGTCAACAAAAACGGTAATTTTCAGAGCAAACGGTTGAATCGCGGGAGCACTCTTTTATAGCCGTGCAATTACTGTTCAGTGTAATTACTCAAGAGACCTGCATTTGGAAAGACAGTGTTTAAAAAGACGACGGTGATGGTTCATTTTGTTGAGCTGTATAATTCAATTTCATTTCGGGTAAATCATAGATTGAAAACTTCAACGCCCTTCATATTAGCCACTAAAAAAAAAAAAAATTACTTCGTACAGCAGTTACATGGAGAATATTGACAGAATGTGCAGTAGTGGTAGAATGACTGGACTTGGGGTACATGTATGCTTATTTTTACAGAGATGATTTTCTTCAAGACCAGAATGGAAATGATGTAGCTACCCTGGGACCTCTTGGACTTGTGAGGGCCTATTTTTCTCTCATGTAGTTTTTTTTTTTTTTTTACTGCTAAGGAATTGCAGTCTGCTCAAGCCTGCTTTACCTCTGTTGCTTGTGTTCTGCTCTGCGATTCCATCACTGTTTTCGCTGGACTCAATTCACAGTGTGTGTTTCTGAACTAAAAGCGTTACACACTGCTGTAATTATCAAGGTAATGGAGCACATCATGCATGAAATTTGAATATCATTTGCATATATTGTCCTTGATACAAGCAAACGTCGATGATGATGATGATGATAAAAAAAAAAAAGGAACGAAAGAAAGAACGAAAGAAAAAAAATAGGATTGTGATCAGAATCCTCAATATACATAACATACAATGTATTTTAAAGAAACTGCAGGAGAGAAGACGGCTACGGCTGTGAATCCAAATCTGACATTTTATTCCCGACGTGAAATCCTGGTGGATAATAGACACGCTAAAGCCTAACTCTACATCACCTGTACTTGACACCCTGGCAGAAAACCAGGCAGAAGATTTCTGCCAGAGCTACTTAACACAAGAGCTGACCGTAGCAAAAATATTGGTGGAAATGTGCAGGACACGGTTCTATCTTAAGTAACCTCCAGTGCCCTGAATGCACAGCCTCCCTATTGTTAAATAGTCATTCCTCAGAGATTCATGCATGCTCAGATGTAGTCAAGCAACTAAAGAACTGCAGTGCAGAGCTTGATTCTCAAACAACGCACACATACACACACACACACACACACACACCCTTACAAAAATCTGATGTCCTTGCAAATTATAAACATATCAGGGAAAAAGTGTGGACTTGGGTCTAAGTATATAGTGGATGGTTATGTTTGCTGAGGCGTGGATTAATACAGAGGGATAGAGACTGACACACAGGAGAAGAAAGAGAGGAGAGGAGAGGAGAGGAGAGGAGAGGAGAAGAAAGAGAGGAGAGGTGAGGAGAGGAAAGGAGAGGAGAGGAGAGGAGAGGAGAGGAGAGGAGAGGAGAGGAGAAGAAAGAGAGGAGAGGAGAGGGAGAGAAGTAGCAGTGTCCAGAGCTCCAGGACGGCAAAAAAATAGCACTGCAGTCAAACTGTAGTCTGCTTGAATGTTCCTTTGCTTCACATCTTTCAGCTGTCTGTCACGGGGGGATGGGTTTTCCATCTGCTTGCCGAATATATGGAGTAAAAAAAAAAAAAAGAAGAAGAAGAAAAAAAAAAGGTTCTGAATAAGACTGCCTGCCTTTGATGACAGTGTGTGACACACGAAATGCCTTCTTTTGTGTGAAACTCAAAGAAGTCTCGCCCTTTTCTCGGCCACCCAAAAAAGCTCCTTCATTTTGAAACCTGGTATAAAATTTAGATTTATACGTCTGTATGCATTATGTTAATCAGCTGGCTATTAATATTCCCCTATTATTTATCCTCCTTATAAATATGAATGATACTGAAATGTGTTTTATGGGTATAACTTAAAAAA
Source organism: Chanos chanos (assembly GCF_902362185.1). Lineage (NCBI taxonomy): Eukaryota > Metazoa > Chordata > Actinopteri > Gonorynchiformes > Chanidae > Chanos > Chanos chanos. Next base: position 24,441,917 of record NC_044503.1, read on the forward strand.
ATGTGGCAAAGACCCATCACGGAAAGTGCCGGATAGAACCACCACGTGGCTTTTAATCCAGAAGCCACTCTGCTGCTTTTATCATCACGTAGCCATTTAATTTCATCAAAAAGGCCTCCTGCAAAAAAAAAAAAAAATCCATTTCCCAGCCAGCTAGGCTTGCTGTTCTCTGGGAGACAGGACTTCCCCAGAGAGACAGAATCACACCGAGTGTCCACGATTTGCACTGGGGGAAAATAACTCTGGATTCATCAGCTTGAAATGACAGGCTTCTAGAATACCAGACCACACTCTTGCCCACCCCCCCCCCCCCCCCCCCCCCCCTTATGTGTTTATCACCCTAATATGTGATTCATTATGTGTACTAACACACACATATACAAAAACCCACTAAGAAACACACTCTGCTCTTACTGGCTCTTTTTAAAACACTACCCCATTCAAAGAGAGGCATAAGATTCACAACATATGACTGGTAACCTTTTGGGGGAGAATTTACATTCCGTTCCTTTTTTGTATTTCAATTCAGCGTGTCCCTGACAGAAACACAGAGGACATAGTGAGGTATGAAAAAAAAGATGAATAATTTGTAAATGATGTGTCAAGCAGAGAGCTTTTGTTTGGTGGCCTTGAATGAAAGAATTTAAACACTGATTACAATTGGTAATTTTGCAGAATTGTATGGAGAGAGAGAGAGAGAGAGGGAGAGAGAGAGAGAGAGAGAGAAAGAAAGAGAGAGAGAGCAAGAGAGATGAACTAGAAAGGATTTTACAGTGCTGTAGTGCCACCTATAGGAGTGCCTGGGTAATAAAAGAGAGAGAGAGAGAGTGAGTGAGAGAGAGAGAGAGAGAGAGATGGCATATAACTTGGGCAGAACAAGACAATGCTCTTCCAGGCTTTTTACTCCTGCCTGCCTCTCTATAGTCACACAGTACATAACCAATTCACCTCATCAAAGTTGCTAGAAGTGTCTGAATTTCAGATAAGTGGCCAGGGCAGACAGAATCACGCTATGGTGAAGTTCACAATGAGGTCATTCCACTGTTGTAACACAGAGAGACTGACTGATTTGGCCAGTTTTGACCACAAGTTTATGCATTGTCTGTTTACACATGTTTGGACTCCATATGGCAAGGCTGTAAATGACCATAAATTATATATCCTTATTCTACAAAACACAACTTCTTTCATTCATTATCTTGGCCATGCTGGAACCTATCCCAACGCTCACTGAGCGAAAGGTGGGGAAACACCTGGACAGGTCACCAGTCTTTGGACAGTGGGAGGAAAGCCACACAGACACAGGGAAGACATGCAAACTCCATACAGAAAGTACCGCGGCTGCATGTCCGGGAATTGAACCCAGGCCCTTCTTGCTGTGAGGAGACAGTGCTACCCAAGAAACAAGATGAAGTTATGAAATGGGGTACAAATCAGTCTCTCTCTCTCTCGCTCTCTCTCTCTCTCTAGTGCATCTAATGAAGAGAGAAACTCACAGTGGTGTAGTATGAAAGCCTGATTCAGCTACGTTATTGGCAACACTGGAGATTTGATGCCGGCATGAAAGATACCCCACGAGGGACAGCTGGAAAGGAAAACAAACGCAGTTCAAAAAAAAAAAAAAGAGCCACACAAAACTACACAGCTAACACAGTATGCTGCCTGTCCTGGGACACAGGGACCTCATTAGACTGAAAAGTTGCAGCTCGGATATAAAGCTGGGTCTAAATAAGAGCATTCGATCATAACCCTACATCTTGGGTAATTCAAAAGCCTATGATATTTGCAGCGTTTTGACCGCGCTAGAATGAAGGCTGGCAAATGAGTACAGAGAAAGAACACATTCAAAAACGGTAGAAGACCTCCGTGTACGAGGAAAAACAAGCTCTTACAGTAAGTTAACGGTTTTTCATTCCTCATGGCGTTTGGGACAGCAGCCAGGTTGGAGCGGAGGGGGGAGAAAAGGAAGAGGAGGGAGGGGGAGACTTTGAATAGTGAAAGCTTGTTTCACAGACAGCGAACTCACTGGAGTAATACAGAGGGGGGAAAAAAATCGTCGCTTGACTTTGCAGCCAACATTTGTCAAGCTTAACTGATTAAGAAACTTAACACGGGGGAAAATGTTTCATAAAGGTGTAAGTTCCATTTTAGAACACAATTAAATGCTTGAGAACCCCAGTGAATAAGGATTGCTTAATTACAAGTGTGTGTGTGTGTGTGTGTGTGTGTGCGCGCGCGCGCGCGAGCGGAGCTGCTCGCAGTTGGATACCAGAGGATTTAGTCTCATTACTGGAAAAACATTGACAACACAGTACTACATGACTCTTGTGCTGTGCACTCGGGTAAAGGTGCCTGTCTAAAACCAACATAACAGAGGCTATACAAGCTCAAATCTTCACCCCCCCGTTAGCAATGGTCACTGCTAACTTCGGGTCATTACAAAAGCCACCAAAACACTCAAACATACGTCAATATGTTTGAATGTTTATGCTCCGTTTGAATAATTACCTCCTAATTACTTCATTAGGCATATCCTTTAGACGGAAATATGAGATTATTCTATGAACCAAACACTCGAGGAGCTGCCTGCACTACCATTGTAAAATTCGTGATGCTTTGTTTGTCTTCTGGCTGAACTTGAATGCTCACAGAGCAGAAATGTTTTTCCAGAAACCAACGCTATAGGCCAACGATAAAAAGTCAATCATACGGAGGCAGAGGAGAAATACTTTAGCAACGTCTGACTTTTTTTTATCCATAATGCCAACGGCAGATGGATTTTTAGTCGATTTACGCAGATTTAAAGTTTTGTGTTGTTTCCAAGTTACACATTGCAATCGATCGCATTCAGAACAGACCCTGCATTTCAATGAAAGCGAAATGAAACTTGAGTAATTAGTAGAGGTTACCCGCTACCCACTGACCTGGCATCAGCTTTACCACTTCTCTTGCAATGTTTGGGATAGTATTGTGGCAAGAGAAGCTGCTCCCAGATCAGCCAAATCGGCTGCAGTGTTCTGTAAGTGGCTTTGAAGGTAAGCTTCCCTAGAGACGCGACAGACATCCTAGCCAGGAAACGTTTGTAACTCGCCACTTCTCAGTCCTGCTTTGCCACTCATACCGGTTCACAGAAGCGCTGTTCTCTCAAGTGCTGTGTCTCGAACTGCTTGCCATGGATTATCTAGCTACACAAGTACTGATCTTTTCCTGGTTAATTTTCCCTTTTTACGGCGCTGAAAGAATGAAACATAGAGGGTTACGTCAGAAGGATGCTGAATACGTAGACAAAGTAAGATTTTTTTTTTCTGTACCAAAATGTATTTCAGTTGTGTATCGTTATTCAGAGGATAACTTTATGTTAAGTGCACATTTAGTTCCATACTACTCTTGTACATTTCAAGACTGTGTGCAAGATTTTGAGCAGCCCTTGGTTTCAAGAATTTCTATATATTACTTTCCGAATAGCCTACGGTAGTTTAAACTTGAGTTTTTATTGTAAAAGAGCACTAAACTCTTTCGAAGTATAAAACAGTGACTTAATAATGAGATGGTATGCAAGAGCCCACTGTAGCTTTCGATCTGTTGTAGCCACTCTGGTAAGTAATCAATGTGTAATAAACTGTGATATTGTGCTGACTAAACTCTTTATGGGATTGCTTCCTCTTCGCCTCGCCATTGTATTGGTATTGGCAATACAGTAGCCGTTTTCTGTTGGCAAACATCCAAACTAGATCTAGAGAAAGAATAGAAATAATCCAGACAGTTCGGGGTAATCAAAGATGGATTTCTCTCTCGCTCTATCTCTCTTTCTGCTACAACAGATCATAGGATAATGCCGTTCGTATTACACACAACATAGAGCGCTATTGAAAAGACCATTCTCCGAGCAAACAGTAAATTCTATATTGATAAGTATTATTTGTGTCATCCTCTAGTGCACTGGAGGGGACACTGGCAAACAGAACTGCACCAGATCCCCAGCAGAGGCCCAATCTACCCATTATAACATGGTAACTTCTTGAAATCACAACCCGGTACTTAAAAATGTCCTTTAAAATTACTTTTCATTTACATGCATAGATGCCTTAAGTACTGTTTTATTACTCTATTATTACTACCTAGTGGTCAGTAGAAAAGTAGCAACCTCTCTCTCTCTCTCTCGTTCGAATTCATTCCCAGCTGTTTGTATTTCAAATGGCAGCTGCCTTTTCATTGCTTGTTTTTTCCTTTCTGTTGAAGTTCTGTCTGGAGGCAATTTAAATACTTTTTTTTTTTTTTTAACTTTGTCTTAATTCTAGTCAAGTTTTTTTTGCCATGAGGGGCAGTGTATTCCAGCCTGGCCAAATCCCCAAGTTTGTCTAAAAATAGCGGCCCACGTCTGCAAGGCACTGTCAGCATCTACGGTCTCTTTCATCCTCTCTAGATAAAGCGATACAGAGTAGAGCCAACCTGAGACTCCTAGCTAGGTGTACTGTGAAATGCTCTCTCTCTCTTTTATGTGTGTGTGTGTGTGTTTATGTTGGGAGAAATGTTTTGTGGTCTTTTTTTAACGATTACACATTATGGCACACGCACACGCTCTCACCCTAATACAGAGAGAGAGAGAGAGAGAGAGAGAGAGAGAGAGCAACAGTACATTACATAAAAAAAAGCTAATTCAAGCTGCCTGGTTAGCTGGTGTTTTTCGACAGTGTGTAGAAATAGAATGCAATAAACACGTTGAATTGATAGTTACAGTTCTAAATGCGTTCATTGTTTGGCCTGCACATAGTTGTTATGAATTAGAGACCAACTGACGGCCTATAGTGTTCCTGTGAAGTTTGTTTATTTCAAAGATTAGGTACTGAAATAACAATGTCTAACTTAACCTTACACTGCAATGGCTATAATAAAACATCAGAAGGACTCCGACGACTATGGACTAGGCATATTCTCGGTCAGGAACAGATATATCATCTAATACGAGTTCCCTTGAGGACGATATTTTATGGGATTCTATTACAGAAATATCACACTAGATTTACCATAGTGAAGGGTATTCATCCATCTATTATTCAGCCCTTTTAGCCGGTTTTATATTCACGGTATTCGGTTGGGGTTGGTCGCCACTGAACGGTACATTTTTCAAGAAACCTCCAATGAGCTTCTACCTCAGAGCTTTAGTCAAGCCTGATTTCCTGTGATGAACGAAGCGGTCGGTATCCGTGAAGTAAAAACTGCATCAGTTAGGCTCGTATTATCTGTGTGCTTAGGTTTTGTTTGGGGCACACTCGGCCATGTTGAGTCAATAAAGATGGCCAATACTGTTAGGTGGAGCTACGTACATACAGCGCTATGGATTTAATAAATATGAATATATTTCACTTCCACGCCTGGCATAACCCGATATTGGAAAGATTTATTACCTATTTAACGGCTCTTATTTTCACGGCTCTGTGCTCCCGGCATGCCAATGAGACAGTTACTTTCAGTCAAGAGGTGATGGCGTAAAGCTTTCTTTTTTCTTCTTCCTTTCTCTTTTTTTTTCTAATTACAGAAACAGAAGCACTGTCCTCAAAATATTTCCTTTATCTCCAGAGTTGGCGTTTTATTACAGATAAATATTACACTTTCACATAGCCTGGGGCATTTTTCTGAGAGACCGTTGTCTGGACAGAATGACTGGCATGTGCATTTTTTTCTCCCGCTCAGGTGTGGACCTTTGCACGAATTTTCAGTGGAGTTCTCAAGTTATGTAAGTTCTCTGTTACAGGCGTTTAAACAGAAAGACTAAGGTTTTCCTTTCATGTACTTGGCCAGACTCGAACACATATACTCAGCACATGGAAAAATACGCTTTGTGGGCGACACTCAGATGATGTCACATGGACTGTCAGGCCAATATGCCATTTTTTTTCTCTTTTTTCTTACAGAAAAAAAATCTGACATCTGGGAAAATTCCTATGGTCACATAAATCCAGATCTAAGTCTAAATACCCTCTGTTCTATTCATTAGAATGATCTGCTCAAATTATACCTATGGACTGAATACACTATTGTCTGATACCCCATGGTATGCAAATAAAAAGAAGTTTGTAGTAGAGACTATGATCATTAATTTACATTCCACATGGAGTTCATTTTATTCAGACATCTAACACCACCCCGAGAGAAGTTACTTACGAGGGAATAAATAAACTCTATACTCAAGTGGATTGTGATGAGTTTTCAAAAAAGCGAATGAGGAGCTGAGCCGTTATGGGTTGAATTTTGAAAGGTTTACACTTGTTCGTTTAGGGAATCGTGAGTGGCAGGAAGGCTGATGCACTCATTTTATGGTGTACTTTGTTTTCTAATTACGAAGTGACTTTGTGTGTGTGTGTGTGTGTTGTGATGAAAAATGTTTTTCATCAAAGGAAAACGATTTCATGTTAATGCAATGACCAATGTTTTGCCTTTTTTGTATATTACCTCAAAGTCTTTTCTGTATATTACCTCAAAAGTGAACTGAAAGCCTTTAGATGCCTTGCTTTGGTTTGAGTGTTTGTCTCCCAGTGGGTGGTATGCACAGGGTGGGCGGTAAGTCTTAGAGGAGCCTGTAACGGTGCAGAATGTCTACGTTTGACTCAGTGTGTGAGAGAAAGAGAGGGAGAGAGAGAGAGAGAGAGAGAGAGAGAGAGAGAGATGGAGAGAGAAAGAGAGAGAGAGAGAGAGAAAACATACATCTGTGCAAACAGTTACAGCAGTAGATAATGAATCACACTAACGGACCCAGTGTCCAGTGGTCCTAACAGTCAGCGTGGGCTGATGAGTCAGACGCCTTTGGACGATGTGTAACAAAGCCCCAATTTTAAGAGAACTCAGTAAGCAATACATAGCAGAACTAACACATTTTAAACTGACAAAACAGTGGAAAACGTGCATGTTTAATGCAGTAATAAAACACAGCATTGATTTAAATTTATACTGTTTAATTAAAACTCAAAGTTTATGTTTTTTAAATATTCATTAATTCTGGTGCAGCTTCAAAAACGTCCTACTGTTAACTAAATTAGTGGTTTATGATGAAATTATAATGGTGTTAGACAGTCAGTTCTTGGGGTTTTAGAATTCAGTAACATCAAGCTTCCTGAATCTTTTCCTTTTTTCTTCTTCTCCTTCTCCCTCCAGTACAATAGTTGCCTGCAGGGTCCGCCTGGTATCCCAGGCAGGGAAGGGAGTCCAGGAGTGAATGGTATTCCTGGTACTCCGGGTATTCCAGGGCGGGACGGCGTGAAAGGAGAGAAGGGAGAGTGTGTGAGTGAGATCTTTGAGGAGCCTTGGAGACCAAACTACAAACAGTGTGCTTGGAACTCCCTCAACTATGGAATAGACCTGGGCAAAATCACAGTAGGTGACCAAAACTGGTAACCAAGGAGATGTGTCAGTGTGTGACAGGAGTTAGGAAACATTTACTAAAGACTCTTTTCTTAAAGAACCACATTCACTGTCCAGCATGTTTCCTGTGTCATTTCTGTGTTTCACACACCCTAATGACACACTCTGTTCCAAAATGACTACTGTGAAAAGTCTGTGATAGTTTTTTATCTCAACTTTTTAAGATGAATCTAGAATACTAGTTTATCTAGAAAACGACTTTATCTAGTTCAGTCTAGACAACTACCGTATCCGGCTTATCTAGAAAACTAGGTAAAATAGATAAAGATTAACTTTATCTTGTTGTTGTCAGATGCATCATAAGCCCTGTTGTGTCCTCAGGAATGCACGTTTACTAAGCTCCGCTCTGACAGCGCCTTGCGTGTGCTGTTCAGCGGCTCTCTCAGACTCAAGTGTAAGACAGCCTGTTGTCAACGTTGGTACTTCACCTTTAACGGAGCAGAGTGCTCCGGGCCGCTGCCCATTGAATCCATCATCTACCTGGACCAGGGCAGTCCCGAATTCAACTCAACTATCAACATACACAGAACCACTGCCGGTAAGATGCCCCGCCCCCAAACCATGCCCTCCTTCACAATATACACAGGGCTACAGCAAGACCACACACCACAGCAGCCAAGAGTAATAACCACACCCCCTGATTAGCATAAAGGGAGCCTCCACACACTCATTAGCATACATACAACCAAAAAAAGCCTAGGGACCAGTCAAATCTGCGCCACCCACTGATAGACTGATGAGGTTTTTAGCTCAAATATTAATACATTCACTTCGATTCACTGAAGAAGCTGCATTTGGAACAGCTGTACACAACCGGTCCATGAATCACTATTATTCTAGCTCAGAGCTTAACTCAGAAAACATTTAATTTAGTTATGTACTTGTCAGCTAGAATCATCTCCGCTCAATTGACTCTCACAATTATTAAGTCATACATTCATAAAGCTGGGAAAAACACACACACACACACACACTCTTCTCTGTGTGTACTCAGAAGTGAACGATAAAGATGTGATTTTAGAAACCATATATTTGAAGGACAAATGCTGTTCAAACCACTTGTCTAAAAATACCAGAAGCTTCTTTACATCCTCTGATTACAGACACTGGAGACATGTATTTATGCACAGCGGTTAGATTTCATTTCAAGACTGTCTGTCTTGGGAGCCAGATTAGCATATTTACCAGATAATTTGCCTTTGTCCCAAGGTTCAACCTTCATGTTCAAGTACAGAACAATGCTATAAACACCATCTGTGGTTACCCTCAGTGAATTGTGAGAATTCTTAACCGAATGTTGACTTTTCTCCGTGTTTGGTTTTGTGGGGGCGGGGGATGGGCCACAGTCGAGGGACTCTGCGAGGGGGTCCGTGCCGGTTTAGTGGACGTCGCCATATGGGTCGGCACCTGCGGTGACTATCCCCGCGGCGACGCGTCTACAGGTTGGAATTCCGTCTCCAGGGTGATTATCGAGGAGCTTCCCAAATGACCTTGGAAACTTCATCTCAAATAGAGAACAGCCGCCCCCCCCCCCCCCCCTTTTGTTCATTTTTCGCAGTCAGATTCTAAGAATGTCTGCAGTGACTTGCCAAACCTCCAGTGCCTCGGTCGATGTTTCAGAAAATAGAAGCATCAAAGTTTATCCGAACCGAGGGGTGCAGAGTTAGATCAGAATGTAGCGCAGTATCAGCCACGGAACATCTTTCCGTTCCAGAAAGAATCTTATTATCCCTTCTCTGACTTTGTATCTGTGTTTAAGAAAACTTTAGATGAGCAAGTAGGGTACTTTTAAAACAAGTTTTTATACAAGTGGATGTCTTTTACACATTTGTCAATAAATTGTCTTTTTGAAAATCTCTGCTGTTAAGTACAATCAATGCACTTCTCATATTTTGGCATTTTAGCCTGCAGGGATCTATCTGTTTCACAGCCTGAACCACGTTTCCAAAGAAGGCTTTTATTTAACAAAAGCGTCAAAAATCAGGGGTCCGAAACCATTATTGAGTCACTGTGAGTCACGCCACGAAAATTTAAATTACAAATATGTTATTATCGGGTGTGGTCAAAGTTTTAAAATCAGACAGAGTTGTGAAAACTCATGTAAATTGAATGAGAAATTTTTAAAAGTTTTTTCTCCAACATGCATTAGTGAACAAACAAGAACAAGGAAATAAATGTTGAAAGAATTTAAGTGAACGTTCCATTCCCAAGGTCAGAAAAGATGATTAATTCAGTATCCTGTTAATATTTATGTTTGCAGCTCTCAAAAAAAAAGATGATCAGAAACCGGTGTCTGTATCTTATGCAAGACATATTTGCTGCATTTTGGTCAACTTATGCTAACATCTCACAACCCTTCATCAAAATTTTCAAAAGAGTTGTTCCCTCTCTCGTTTGTGCTCACATGCACTCACACCTTTGAGCTGGTGACATCTGAAATACACAATAGTTTCAGTCTTTCTGGGGGGGGGGGGGGGGGGGGGGGGGGGGTTAACTTCCTGTTACCAATACACCATTCACACTGTTGAGGCTCTTGCTCGTGTTGTATAATTTTATTTTTGCAAGGATCAACTCAAACATGTTTTTTTTTTTTTTTTTTGTGAAACAAAGATGCTGCTGTTAACTGGTATTAACTCGTGCCCAGTTTACCATGGAAACGCGACGTGACATTACGAGGCGTCGTACAGAGATCAAATAAGTTTGTCATCCTACAAAAAGCATATGTATTCTTATGAAATTTCAACCTCGGTCTCCATTCCCGGCTTTCAGTTCACATTCTAACGCGCAGCAGCTCCGTGGTGTTTTGGATATTTTCCTGTCTACATACGTAGACAGTGAGGCATTTGATCTCATCTGCACAAGAGACAAATCAAATGCTTATGACATAGCACAAGAAAACGCAATTCTTTGAATTTCACATGTTGCAGCAATACACAACCCACTGCATGCTGATATTATTGGGAAGAAATTGTTTCCAGAATCTTCCGTTTCCTCCACTTCCCCCCCCGAGCTACGGCTGACATCCATGACTCCGTCACTTCCACCACAATGACGCAGCTCAGGAAGGAGCGCGGTCAGCGCGGTCGTCCGTGCCGAGCTGCTTGCTCGTGGACTGGCGCCCCCCTGTCTTTTTCTCGTTACAGCCAATCTTCATCTGCGCCCCCCCCAAACCCCACCACTCTCACTGGCCGAAGAGAAATCGGGACACATTCTCGTAAACCACGAACGTGATGCAGCAGGCCGGTGTCACACGGATCAAATTGGGCACCATGCCTTTGTAGAATCCCAAAGGACCTTCGTTTCTGTAGGTGGGGGAAAAAAAAAGACAGCAAAATGAACGAATGGCAGTTAAGAAGTCATCAAGTTTCCCCGAGACGTGAAATCAGACTCCACTCATCTGGCTAATTTCATTCTTCTTGTTCTTCGTTTGAAATGAACTGTATTCGTAATCAAGATGCGCTCTTCAGAGCTAAAAGACGTCTAAGTGGTTACAAGTAACAACTGTCTAAAAGGTAATCATCGTTATACACTTGACCATCTCACTTTACCGCGAATAAAATCGCGTTTAATTTGTGGCAGTACGCGGCTGCTTCTAAGGTACGTGACTTAAGATTATTGAGGAAATGAACAGAGAAGCACTGGCCTTCAGTCCGACTCTGTCATGCCAAGCCTTTGTAAGAATTACAACTTGGAAAAGACACAAAGCAGCTGCAATATGGTTTAAAAGACTGTGTCTGACCTCATACAGTGCTGGTTAATAACATTTTTCTACTCTCAGCGTAAACAACCGATTTGTTTGCAGTGAGCAGAGGAGAACAGAGGACCAGTATGAAAAGAGCAGCTGTCTGGACTGTGCTTTTCACCCACATTCCCGCCTCTCCTGACTTGTTTGGAGTCGGGCTGGTGTTGTTTACGTCTTTGTCCGAGCAGTGTTGATCTCTGTGGGCTACTTAATGGAGCTGTTTCTTTTTCTTTTTTTTTTTTACGACCAGCGTTTTACACTGAAGCGTGACGTGATGTTTTGATTTTGCATAGAGCAAATTTGACTTGATTTTGCGGCTCATCATTTGAATTAAGTGCGTGTGAAAGCTTAAAAAAAAAAAAAAAAAAAAGCTACGACTTCTTGCATTTTTTTTTAGAATAACTGAGAACATACAAAATCTACTCTAGTCAAACAAGAAAAATATATTAAAAAATTATGCCGCTTGAAGCAATTAAACATTATTACCTCTAATTAAATTTTTGGTCAAATGTAACTGACTGAAGACAGGTCTAGTGAATAAGCTACGTTATGTAGTTGGACCTGCGTTTTAACTGAAAGCAAAAAACGGGGCAAAAACAATTTGCAGTGCAGTGGTATTCTAAAACAGGCTTCCTCAGTTAGCCACATAACTTGAACCCAGCATTTAAACTATCCAATAAGAGACCGGTAAAGAAACATTCTGATTGGATGGTCTGAACTTCTGAATGACTCAGCTCTGTCAGAAAATACACTCTGTCAAATCCCTTTCAGCTTTTGTCTCACTAGTACCATCAACCAAACACTAAAACCTGTAAATACTTCCTTAAACTTGATGTACTTTGACATAAATTAAAATCGACCCAACAACCTGAAGAATTGCTTTTTTTTTTGCCCCCCATCCGAAAAGCCATCTGCCATTATTATTAATGAAACTTTTCATTTGACAGCACACATTTATTGCCCCTGGAAAAGTAACTGCTATATGCTTTTTATTTTTATCACAGATATTAAAAGCTCTAATAGAGACATACAGACTTGACTTTTTCCTTTTCTTTCAATATCCTTGATGCTACTTCGCCAGGCCTCAAGTTCGCAGGTTAACACCTTGAACATCACAGTGGTTTGATACTGTATGGCTGCAAGGCAGACAGCTAGTCTGATTTTCAATCCATTTTCAACCAATTAGTGGGAACAGTTCATGCCTCCAGTCCAAACGATTTTTTTTTTTTTTTAACTTTTCCTCCATTACTTATCAATTCCATCTCTCTGGTGCTGGCTGAGGGATTACCCAAGCTACAAATTAAACATCACATTACCTCAGTAAGAGTCTGCAGTAAGCACTGGAATCACAATTCTGCTCCTTGGAAAGTACCACTTATTTAAAGGAGGGGGAGGGGGGTCTGAAGCAGTCTCTCATGGTAGTTCTTCCTCTTCCTCTACCTTCTTCTGATTGGGCGCCTGAGTGCCTGAGCCTCAGTGAAGTGCTAATCGTAAAGTTGACTGAGTGGACGAGCGTGTTTGTGTGTGCGCGTGTGTGTGTGTGTGTGTTTAAATGATTGAGTGAGTATGTGTATGTGTGAGTGTACATGTGTTTGAATGACTTGAGTTAGCTAGTCAGTTGGTTATGAGTGAGTGTGTTTTTGTGTGTGTATGCTTGAATGTTTGAGTCAGTTAGTGAGTGAGTGAGTGTGTTTGAATGACTGAGTTAATGAGTGTGTTCAAACCAAACGAAAAGCCCTTACCTCCACGTCCTGCCGATAACGTCCAGCACCCCGTTGTACTTGTTGTGTTGATCTTGTAAACGCGCCCTCACCACCTGATACGGGTACGTCGTTGCCACGGCAAATATTTTGGACAGAGCGGCCATTGTGATATACTCCAGGGGATTCTAGTGCGTCAGGAAGAGAGAAGGACAGAGATGAGAGGAGAAGAAGAAAGAAACTGTAGAACCTTTATCTCCATGAACTGCCAAATGTGATTGTGGTATGTTTTTATTGGTCGGTTTTCAGTCTCTGGAGGCCTGTCTAGCGTTTGAGGGAATAACTGCAAGAAAAACAACAACAACAAAAAAAAAAACGGTCGAGGTTTGGCGTGTGCCACAGCTCACCAGTTTAGCATCCGATTGCATCTTTCTATATTTGTTGTACTCTCTCTTCAGCTCCTCGTAGGCCATGAACTGCAGTGCACCGTGGGAAGTGCCAAACAAACCAGGGACGAACCCCTTGAGAGAAAAACAACCCATCAGTGGGAGAGACACTCATAACATGAGTTTTATTGCTGAGAATGAATGAGTCCGCCTCAAACGCATTTACGACTGCGTTTATATTTATGCCAATGGCTTTACAATCTCTAAAAAAAAATACCACAGACTCACAAGTTCTGAAATGATAGATTAAAAGAGTGTTGAGGGAGAGCTTTTCCTCCCCGCCCCCCCGCCCCTTTTTTTGCGCTGTTGTGTGAGCTTTCGTTGAGACGCTTATTTGTTTCAGAGGTAAAGTGCACCGCCTAGTGGTGACGTGCGATATTTTCCCACACAAAAAGCAGCTTATGCAACTCCGACCCAACGTTACCCCAAATATATAGCAGACCCGTCCACGTGCCTCTAGAAAGGACCGATGCAATGCGCCATAAGTGCGAGACGTTTGAGTGTTTATATTTTGTTTGAGTGAGCTATAAATAGAATAATTTTAAAAGGAGACCACAGATAGTATATATTGAAACGGTCTTCTACAGGAAAATGGGTGTTTCTGCTGTGGGGTCTTAAGCTCTACATATTGTAGACATGGGAGCAATAACCCTGGGAGCAATAACAGTGACTTGATAAAACATTCTAGCAATCATTCAAAGCTAGAGGAAATATTTAAAACATGAATATTTTTTAAAACAACATAAGTGCTATTCTGGGACATGTGTACATGACAAATGACTAATAATAAGCCGATAAACAAAGCCAGAGTCTTATTTACGTCTTTCTCTATATCTCTGGTGACTAATTAAGCATGTTTATTATACGTTCGTACACGAGATCCTACCCTGTAAAGTCCAGGGACTCCTTCCTGTCTGTAGATTTTCACCAACGCGTCTACCATGCCCTTGTACTGCTTCGTTGAGGGATCGGCGTTGTACTGCAGAACGAGGCGCGTCTTTGTTACCCAGATCGGATTGGTAATGCATAATGTCATTGCTCCTGACAACCAGTAGAAATAAAATCAGACAAGTCATTTAAAAATGAATGCCAGTAGAGAATTACATCCATCAGCATTCTAAATTCATGCAGTTCAAAGTGTCACGCGTTATTCGTACATATCAGTGCATCACTAGTGCACTTATTTATTTATTTATTTTTGGGTTGTTTTTCGTTTTACTGTCCTTGGGAAAGTGGTTGTTCCAGAATTACTTAATTAACAGACAAACTGTGCTATAATTCTGATCTTGACCTGTGGTATCCAATTAAGAGCGAACCCCATCAAAGCCGTGAAAGACTTCCATTTTGTTCGCCGCATACCGCTAATGAGTCACAAGGCCAACCATCCACTTCATTAACTTTTATTAACGTCATCTGAGCATCTTGAATGATCAGTAATTCAGCGCTCTCACATTCTCTAATAATCAGTCAACAGCTCCTCCGTTTTCGACGGAACGTTTTTTTCTTTTGACTGACTCTAAAATAGACTAGCGTAATCCAAGATGACTCTAATGACAATCAAAACGGAGATAAAACGGCACATAAGAAGCCGAGGCTGTGTCATTAAGGAGATTCTTTGTTCAGTGAAACAGAGCTCATACAAGCTTAGACAACAGAGTTTGCAGATAAGTGTATGGATTTGGGCCAGAGTTTTTTTTACTCAGCATCGTCCCCTCGACAAACACAAACTTGGACTGAATATCAGACATTCCAGTGTTCAGTGCTGCTATCCGCGTCAATGTTTATCTCTGGATTGGGGTTAGCAGGGCAAATGAGAAAATTCACAACTCTAGAACTTTCCGTCTTTAACAAGTGTACTCCAGACAATGTCACTATGGACTGCTGCCAGTGAAGGCTGGACCCAGCTCCTTACAGTTTATCTTTCCTCTACTTTTTGTGTGTCCATGGAAACCAGACAGCGCCAGCACTGACCTGCTTGTGCTGCTGACAGCATGTGCTCGGTAGGACTCAACTCCGCTTGGCGACCTTCCTTGGTGTATGCTTTGATTGCATTGTAACTACAGAAAAAAGGACAATTATGTGTATATTACGCACATGCCATTAAACCAATACAATACAAAACAATACTACTATAACCGTTGTTTGTTAGATTAATAAACTCACAAAATCTTCAATGTTCAACAAAACTTTTTTTGTAAATCTGCATGATAAAAACAATTGTTACAGACTTGTAACTACCACTAATTACTTAATATGAACAACTACAACATATAAATCTGGTCATAACTGGTCATAATAAAAGGTAGAGAATTACAATAGTTTTGAGTTCAATACAGAAAGATATACATACAAGAAGAAATAGAGACCCCATGAAGCTCCAGCACCCCAAATATTAGGGGTCACGCCTTGGTAAAGTCCTCGGAGTCCTTCCTGCTGCCATATGCTTCTCATACAGTGAAACATACCGGCATATTTAGGTCGTAAAGCCAGTCCATCGCTAACTGTAAAAGAAGCACCGTAAACAGGCTCATGTTTCTTCGAGTTCCTCGTTGCTCAATACGCTGCCCTTCCCTCTGACACGCATGGGCTATATGAGCACATGTTTCCCTGAGGCAGTAAAAGTAGACCTAGACTTCGTTTGTTAACCATAACTGGAGTATAGCTATCTCTTTAAAATTGTCAGTATAGAAAGTTTCTATCTTCAGACAGGCATGTGAGCATACATAAAGTTAAGCAAAGGAAAGCGTAGTCACCTCCGACAAACTTAAGTTCAAGTCCTCCTTAGTATACAGCCACCAAGCAGAAAACTGGGTGGACAGAAATCACATCTTTACATGCGCTACGGCTCTAAAATGTTGTAGCCTAACTGAATAACAGTCCAACAATTAGTCTAACAATTCGTATCGCGACTGTAACATTGCATAAGACTATTTACAAGCAAAAACGAAAGGCAAACAGCTACCTGCAAATCTAATTTTGACAAGATCCAGGGGGTGAAGCACGAGCGTTGACACGACTCCTCCACTTAGTCCTGCAGCCAAATTTTCAATTTTGACATGGCTGAAGAGGCGCTGGAGACTGCCCTTTGTGGAGACAGGTCCGCCGTTTGAGGCAACCGTGAGAGATGTAGCGGTGCTTGAAGTCGGACTCATTGCTGTTTGCTAGCTGTAGGTGAAAATACAGTTTAAAAGAAGGATACGGTATTTGTGTCTCATTGGACGTGCGATGAAACCGAAAACTAGATGTAACCGGTTAAATCAGCCAGTGGGTCCCATCTTATCAAATCCTAAACAAAACAACCTTTCCTGTTTTCAGTTTTGCCACTGAATTACCATCTCGACCTTAGGCAGAACCTCTGCGATACACATTTTAGGTAACGTGACGCAAGGCGGAAGTTACCCTATCCCACAATGCACATGTCTGTCAGTTAACCTCTGACAACTGGACCAGTGTTTTGTAATACTGGCGTACGTACTGAAGATTTTCCATATTCTCTGCCATTTTTTGTACATTCGTTTGGCTTAGTTACGTGATATGTACTCTATGTTGCGCTCTGCAGTAGTCCGGCGCTGTCTTGTCTCTCTACCGTTGTTTGCCATGATTTTTAGGAAGGTTAAACTGGTATTTGCACTCCTGCACCCAAACTGTACGCGACTAGAGCAGAGTTCGTGAATAAGACGCGAGAGGTTCATAATATTTTAATTTTATTTTTATATAATAATTTGAGACTGCTGTCCTGTGTAACTAAAATCCATCGAGAGAATTCATTATTATTATTATTATTATTATTCGTAACAGTAGTAGTACTAGAAGTAGAGGTAGTAGTGGTATTGTTTTGACAAGGTTTTATCTACTTCCATATTCAGTCAGATGGCGGACTTTCTATTTTCAAAATAAAAGTCCCAAATGTTAGGGTAATGACGATTTGGCACAGCACTCTGGCTCAACTGAATTCCATGGTGTCCTTGCAAACACTTAGCTGTGAGCATCTTTTCTTACAAGGACTGTATCTGTTTAACAAGACCTTTTATGATATAACCATGCTTTCCCTTACTATCAATAAATAATTCAGCTGTGTCAAAATAGTGACAAATTTGTTTAACATCTGTGTCAAGCTGGTGGTGTGGTGCAGGACCCAAATGCAGGACACAATGATGAAGGTGACAAAACAGAGGACTTTACTTGAACTGAAGATCCAAATACATGTGCAGAACAGGAACAAAAAACCAATAACAAAAAGGTGCAGCTTGACAGTGCGCAAAATACACAAACAACGATAGACAAAAGACAAGGCAAACACTAGGGCATAAATAGAAGGAGAACTAAACAGGGCAAAACAGGATTGGTTGAAATTAATAAGGTTAATAAACGAGGCAAACAGGAACAGGTGAGGGGCGGAGACAGACACAGAACAAGAGCACAAAGACATACCAAACTAAAAGTCCAAAATGGAGGTGCAGGTTGTGACAATCTGTTATTCCAATCTTGTACCGTTGTTGAGCAGGTATGTCTTACCTTCAAGCCCTCTAAATCTATTTTTTGGGGGGGGGAAGTAATAAAAAAAAATTTAATCAAACTTAAGAGCACAGTTTACAAGGTGAAAATTACATATTTAAGCAAAACATTAACTATTGACCTAATGAATATTATTGTAAAAAGTGCATCTAACCCAGTGCTAACACACCTGTTTCACCCTCTTTACTGATTATTGGGTTAGTTAGAGCAGGGCTTTGGTGGAGATGTAATGTTTGGTAAGTAATAAATGTAACCAGAGTGCCTAGGTTTAAGAAACACTGTTCTCTACTGATCAGGTATGTTAGTGTAGGACTTGAGTACAAATACAGCAACTGGCGATTAAGAAATACAGTGACCAGAGAGTGCACAATATTTAAAAAATCCTAGTTTAGTTCTGGAAAGTTAAGTGGCCTTTTTGATAATAAAATTCAGTTTAGTATCAAAACCATATACATGCTCACATCCTTATTTGAATAAAGAAACTTTTTCCGCACAACCGGTTTTAAAGACTTCAAATGTTAAGTTTAACTGGCGTATCACCAGGTCTACTTTTACTGGCTCAGGGAAACATGTGCTCACAGCCCATGTGTGTTAGAGGGAATGGCAGCATATTGAGCAACAAGGTACTTGAAGGAACACACTGACTCAAGATTAAATCTACAAATGCTATCCATTTAAAAAACACTTTTGATATAATAATAGGTTGCTGTGATACATTGAATGCACTCACATCCATGCATCTTCCACACAGTATTTGGTATTTTAAAGCTTCCGTAGTTCGTCCTCTCTGCTTCTTTTTCTTCTCATTAATTTGAATGTTATTTTATTAAATGAAATCTTCCTCTTTTGAAAGGTACAAACATAAGCTGACTAGTACTATTAAAACTACCAATAAACTGAGGATTCCCCATAGAATTCGACGTATGTCACCATCGAGTCACTCCGCAAACTATAATTCCCCTGCATTTTGAATTTTTTAAGACAAATCTGATGTTAGTTAGTTGGATTGTGTGTGTGTGTGTGTGTGTGTGTATGTGTGCACGCACATGTGTGTTTTCACAGTCATACGTTTGAACCGTGGAATTGGCTTTATTTCCTCCAAGGACACAAGGAAGCAATAACGTCTTTTCCACGAACAGTCACCATGGAGAAGGAATATTAATATTCAGGGTGTGTGTTGCCAAGGAGAACCGTTAATGTGATCATATAAACAGAATAAATTGTGTCCTCTTTGGTCATTGGGCAGAGAGGACTGAATTTGCCCTCTCTAGGTCACCTGTCTGCCTGTATTCTTCTCCTATTCTCGCTCTAATAAAAAGACGTGTGCGCTGACTACTGATGTGTCTGCCTGGAAGAAGACCAGGACAGAGACCGTGATGTAAGACTCATCCCAAACCGCATTAATAGTTCAGTCATTAAAATATCCATGTCCCAGATGGCAAATCGATTGCAATCTACAGGAATCAAAATACTGATGTCATTAAAAAGGTTAATGTCTCCGTAATTAATTTACAGCTAAGGTTTTGGACTTTACTAAATAATTCTGTTTATATATTTGATTCAGAAACCCATAACTGTCTGAGCGTTACACGACCTGAGCAGTCATGAAGGGGAAAAAAAAAACATGTTCATGTATTGGCAAAAATATGACATTTACAAGGTAAAGACTTGTACTTGAAAAGACTGTTTACTTGACCAAGCTCTCTCCTTGTAGCAAGATTAATCCAAAAGGCTCCCTTGGGGGGCAGCATTGCTCCATAGAGGATGCCATGCTACTAAACTCTATTGTGAAAAGGCTTCACTCATGAGAATAAAAGAGTTATGGTACCTAATCTAATAAACTCTAATTTAGCAATGTCTGTTTATATTTCAGAGGTCAGGACAAACTACATTCCAATACTTTTTTCTTGTTCAACTCTCTTCCCCAGCTTCTATCTGTTTCAGAGTCTTAAAAAATGTCCGAAAAAGAACAATACCAAGTCCGCGTTTGGATGGCCATAATTTTTTTTACTCTCTACTTAAACTAATCTGTAAGTCTGTCTACGGTGTTCAGTCTATGGGTGAACTAGAGTGAACCTGCTAACTTGAGACAAATGACTGCCCTTTAGCTAAGACCTGCCAAAACCAAAACTGAGCATAATAAACGACTACAACTCGGATAAGCCACGTTAGAGATAACATTATGAGAAAAAAAAAGCAATATAACAAGATCCCACATCACCGCAGGCCAGTAGACACTCACTACTCTCTCTCTCTCTCTCTCTCTCTCTCTCTCCCTCTCTCTCTCTCTCTCTCTCTCTCACTTGTCCTTTCATTCCTGTGGCATTAGAATGCTACAGGAATGACAGGACCCCCCCAAAAAAAGCAAACATCAGAGAGAGTAAGAGGCCATGCTGGTCCTTTTCCTTGCTCCGTAAAATGAATGCTTAATGCATTCTAATGACGGACCCAGTGCCATCAGCATACTGCTCAGCCCCCCCCCTGACTGAATGAGATAACTGGATGAGTGATTAGGATATGAATGCTGGTTAGCGTGCACTCCTCCTCTCCCCCTGGACACCCCACCCCCCCCCACCCCTCTGACCTCATGTTAATGCAGCTTCCCCTTGCCCCATACCCCCCCCCCCCCCCCACCACCACCACCACCCCACACCACCACCACCAACCCCGCCTTAATGAAGGAAGCGTCCTCTTTCTTCTGCTCTGACATTGGAATCCCAGTGGCTTGACGTGATAAGTGGATGGCTGCTGTCAGCCCACCTCCGTCGCCTCCACCTTCCCCGTCCCTGCTACCCTGTCTCGTATTCATATTAGTATTCATATTCATATACAGGGCCCCTGTTGATATTTTTGGTGGGGAGGAAATTTTGGAGGTGGGGGGGTTGTTTCCATAATGAATCCATGGATTGACCTTCAGTTTGACTTGGATGGTGCATTTCAATGCATAGAACTAACGTTTGCACTTCCCTCTTTGCAACTTATGAAATTAAAATCCCACAGCAAATGCAATAGATACAACGATACTAGGCAGTTTGGGAGATTGCTATATCTATAACAGAATTCCTTAGGGAAAGCATGCTAAACAAATTGAATGTTATATAGCTTGTTTACCTGAATCACAGGTGCTAGCTTGACCCCCATCGCGAGTGGAACAAGGTTGTTTTTACAGGGTTGTGCCATTACCCACGATCTTTTTAATCTCCTGAAACCAAAAAAAAGGTGAGAAAGCAGAGCCGTGTATGTTTACCTATTCAGAAAATTAAAAATTTAATCAGGCTAATCTGTCAGAGGACTGTTAAACTTTCAAAGTGACATAGAAGTTATGATTTTCATCCTTAGCATCAGCGTGACAAACATCACAGTCAGCGTTGCCTCTATCACTATTATCAACATCACAGTTGTCCTGATTTTCTGCTGAGGAGTTAGCAGCTAATCATAGTAGACGTCTTCTAACCACGCTAAGGGAAAAACACGTTTACTGCACGTTTCTTCATAACTGAGTTTATAGTATCTGTTTTAACTTAACATTTTTTATGCAGATTCTGCTCTTTGTCTTGGTAGAGCATTATGTAAACAATTCTCTTAATTTCAGAGTTATTTTTAGAATGCTAATCTAATTAGTTTCTCATGAGAACCCGTACATCAAATATTTTGATTGTTCTTTTTTTTTTTTCTTTCTTTTAAAGTCAGACTTATGTTTGATGAGCTGAACGCTGAATCATCTATCACAGTATGTTTTCACAAGGTGATCATCAATCAGATTTTTGTATTCACACATTATCTAAAGTGTCAAACCCACGCTGTTTAACATTTCATTTAAAGAACATTAAGCACTGCGGTCGATATCTAACATATAGCTTTGGCATTGATTCAGACAAATGAAAAATGCTAATTTGTTGTGTTGTTTTTTAAACGCAATTGAGATGAATGGAGAGACGGCAGAGAAAAATGACTCGGCGTGTTTGAGAAGAAACGAGGCCCATTAGGAAACCGAGGGCCGACAGTCTCTCTCCTGAGACGGCATCTCTCTCTCTCTCTCTCTCTCTCTCTCTCTCTCTCTCTCGCTCTCTCTCTCTCTCTTTTGCTCTCTCTTTTTCGCTCCCAGCTTCGGTCGTGCAGTGATCAATTACTTCAGCCTGCTGAAACACTTTGGCGGGGAACACTCAAGCCTGGCACATCCCCTCCATCATCTGCTCTCTGGGCTTGTTGCCTCAGGCCTGCTTCTATCACACTAAGGACCAAGAGAGGGCTTTTTTGGGGGGGGGGGGGGGGGGGGGGGGGGGTTGAAGCTTCTGTCTGATGCATCTTCCACAGTCAGCCCAGATTGTGGAGTCTTAGAAAACACAAGCTACCCACACATCTGCAGTCTAAGCGTCCCCTCTCTTTGCTCTGCTGCCTTTCCTCAATAGCGTCAGCTCAACATCAACCGTGGCCACATGGATCTAAGCCTTTCTCTCTAATGTCTGCCAAGTGGAGATACTGCCCATTGCTTTCACTGTGGGGTTGTTAATTTCACAGAAATTTCCTGTGGAATTTACTCTCTATTGTAATTAGAGGCATTGTGAAGCACCAATTCAAAATGAAGTGCCGTTTTATGTGTGTGTGTGTGTGTGTGTTGTGTTTCCATGGATGCTATACAGGGCTTAACATACCAGGGAGTGTCTGAATTGACAGCAAAGAATAGTAGTCCCACTTAGCGGTGTATTTATATAAAATATTAAATTCAATTTAAATACAAAATTGCAACATGAAATATTAAAGCAAGTTATAAATATTTAATAGAAGCCCTTTACCATGGGTTGGTGTTTATTAGCATGTGGCCCTGGATTTTAATGGGTTTTTCCCTGGGGGACGAGAGAGAAACTCATGCTGCAGTTGCAAATCATAACCAGCAGGGGGAGGTTATTATCTATACGTAGGACAAAGCTCAACATATGCAATAAGTAATGACTGTTGTGTGGTTCAGCTTAAGAGAAATGCTCCCTTCTTTAAACAGAACAGGGCACAATGGTAGATAATATGACTTATCTTCTGATTATTTGTGAATATGTACAGAGTGGACAATAGTGTTGTGACATTCTCTTTTAGAGTTTAGGAAACTTCAAACACTTTAGCAGTGGGCAGAATAAAAGTTCCGGTTCAATACAAAACAGAATAAGACCAGTGGGTCCGCTTTTTTGTTTCAGTAGTATGAAACAGTAGTTGATATGTGGGGACAATGGAAAACCCCACTTTGTACACGAGGCCATAAACCTACCTTTGACTTTGTTGAAAGAGAGGGAAAAAAAAAAAAGCTGCGATTCCTTCATTTTTCAGTAGGGGTCAGAATTACACCGTGTGAATACAAGGAGAGATCCATCTTGTAGCTTAACGAAAACATCCACAGTTGGCCTCTGCTCTTCTCTGTCTGCCTCACTATCTCTGGGGCTTAGCCACTGATCCACTAAACACACAAAACCTACCTCCTAACCTCACTTCCACTGTGGTCCACATTACGTTGATATCCCAAGCTTACTACTACTACTACAAAATAAGGTCCTCACCAAAGCAGACATTGACTCTCAGTACACGTTTACACTGGATCAACCAACTCCACTCCAAAGCTCTGAGTTCTTCACAAAATCTCCACTAAGACTAATTCTTCAAACAGGTCATCAGATCTCTATTTACTATCTCTTATTTGTCAATGATTCTCTGCATTCAGTGGACTTGTTCCAGTCATTCTTTCTCCGTCTCCTTGTGGGTTAAGAAACCATACATTTTCATATTTAAGACATGTCGATTAACCTATTTCTAATCGCTTGACAGATAAACAGTATCGTCACAGTCATCGTCACGATCATCGTCGCTTTCTTTATCACTGCCAGCCTTGTCATGTTCATTATCTTCATCTTCATCTTCATCTTTATCATCCTCATCATCCTGATAATCACCATCATCATTCTATATCCCTGTCAAGGGACAAGCTCACAGAGTTAAGGCTGTTTTGAGGAACGGTCTTTCAGAGAAGGAGTAAGTGATGAAGGATTGGACAGTAACTCAAAAGATAAGTAAAAGAAAGGAAAGTTTGAGGACTATAAGGAGAGGGCACATAAGAAAAGAGCCCGAACAAGGAGCAGAGACCAAGGCCGATAAAATAAGAGGAGACAGATACAGTAACAGTCAGCGTACATAAACTGAATGCTACTTTTGTGTAGAAATTCTCAGCTGTGGTCACTAGGCCAACAAATATGTTAGTCCACATTACAGTCCATGGCCTCTTCTTTATAAATATATGAATACTAATATTTGGTTTTACGGACATACTGCTTTTTGAAATGTCACGTTTACCCAGAGAGAATGAGCTGGGGGAAGAGTTGGAGGAGAAAGAAAAAAAAAGAAGATAAGGAGTAACAAGAAGAGAAGAAAGAGAAGAGAGAAGAGAGAGAGAGAGAAGAAAGGGAGGAGAAAGAGGAAGGGGACAAAAAGAAGGAGTGGTATGAGGAGGAGGAGGAGGAGGAGGAGGAGGAGGAGGAGGATGGAATGAAGGGGGGTAAAAGATGCAGCGGCAATGCCACTCTTCAGAGAGCGAACGAGCGAGAAACCCATTAATCATCTGCAGACATCTGTTCATTGGGCTGCTTTAGAATTCTGTCAGAGCACTCTTGACTCCACTCCACAGCTCCAGCGAGCGGTAACGTCACAAAAAAGAAAAGAAAAAAGAAAAAGAAAGAAATCCCTTCTGTCCTCCGTTCGAGATGGACACACTGAGTACATCGTCACACCATCAACCCCACGCTCCAACAGGCATCTTTTTAATAAACGTTTAAGGTTAAGGAAAAGAGCGTTGTGACAGACAGGTCGAGTTAAATGCAGATGTTCTGAAGGGTCTGGCTCTGTTAGAGTGGTAGGTCTCAAGACTTACCGCCACAAATTAAAGTCCTCACACTTTCAGGTTACTGTAATCTCACATTACATTAATGAGCAAAATGAACACAAAAATCAATACATTAGGATTTTTGTTGTGAGAAAGGTTTTGAACATAAGTTGAACTGACTCAGATAAAACAAACAAACAAACAAACCCCTGTAAACTTTCTCCTAACAAAGTGGAAAAAGGGACTGGAGAGAGGGGAGTACATGAAGGTAAGTTTTCATTTCAGCTCACTTAAATGTAAGTGATTTCTTCGTGAACTGCAGCAAAAAAAAAAAACTACTGCCGCGTATGAGGCCTAACTTTAAATCATATTAGGTGTAATATGTTGTCAATTTTTGGGAACGCAATATGAGATCAAGGTGAGTTTTATTTTATTTTTTTTTCCTCCTCCAGAGACAAATGACTGAGTTCTGGGAGAGTTGAATCACTGTTGCTAAAATAACATCGTGCTTCAATATTAACTGATTGTGTCAATGCGCTGTCATTCATTACCTACTCTCTCTGCCGGATTGGATATTCATGTTGGCTTGTGCAAGCCTCTGGAACTGAAGTTTAGTCAACCAAAAGTCATGATGTGTTTTCTTTTTAGACAGACATAATATAACAAGAGTTCTCATACAGCTGTCCAGAGCACCAAACAGGAAATTTCTTCCCAAAACACAGGAAATTACATACAGTTTGCACACACACACACACACACACACACATCCCTACCTACCTGATTTTTTTTATTATTATTATTTTATTAGCTTTTGAAAGTTTTCAGAACAATGATACATCTCTACATCTGCTTCACTTTGACTTTCACCATTCATTGTCCCATTCCAAATTCTTTTTTAAACTTCCATTCATATGGAGTTTTTTTTAGAAATTATTTTATTTATGTATTTTATTATTATTCATATGCAGTTTTTCTCATCTCTTACACAGCACATTCTCTCTTGCATTTATACATTTAAAGAAAAAGGAAGGCCAGCCATAAGCACACAGTGTGAACTGATATGTGGACTGTGTTCTGTAGAGGTAGAAACACATTTTTGAACATCTGTACTACAATCTGTGCATAGCTCCATAGTCAGAAATGTTTCTTGTGGTTACATGTGGTAAACATAGCCAGTTTGGACCTGTCTTTGACCTGCACTTGACAGATATGCTGTTGGTTTTGTGGTAAAGGATTGAAAGACTGAAACAGAGAAGTAGAGAAAAATGGAGAAACGAAAATAATTAAAAATGAGTAGCATGACTGAAATGAAACAGCTGCAAGCCTCAAACGAAACAGAATTTTCTACAAAACCAAATGTATAACAATTCTGAACGCAGTGCCATGTGCAAAAGATATACAGTATTTTTATATTAATGTGTTTGGCAAGATTTCTGGCTGCTCCTGGCTACCGAGACAATATTGCATAATCCATCTCGTGTTGGAATAGTTCCAAAAACTCAACGCCAGTGTTTTTATTATAAAGACTAAATCTAAAAATGATGTCAATGTTGTTTTTTACATCTCAAATCAAAACATTTGTTTCATATTATACTGAATCTATCATGTGTAGGTGGTAACCAAGTCAGCACAAAAACACCCTTTCAGATATTTAACCGAGAAGAACGTTAACAGCTTTACGTGAGAAATTCTAACGTCTGCGCTGAGAACGTCAAAACAAAGTTGGATTGCCTGAGTTCTTCAAAAAGGTTTGGCCCGATGAGATAAGTCCGGGATTTCTTGTAATGCTCCGACACGTAGATGTCCTCGATACGATTCTTGTTCCGATTGTACTTGACGAGAACTCGGTCGCTGTTACTTTGGGGGTTGTGCGGGTCGTAGTATTTTCGGACGTCGTACGGCAGGTTCTCAGCGTTTTTGTAATGGAGGTTTCCTAACGTGAAATATTCGTATGTCTTGTCTCTTAGTCTTGGGAGTAACGGGAACAGGCCTTTGTTTTGGAAGACGTGGAATCCGTATTCACCCTTTGTGGGGTCGCAAAGAGCGATCCTGTTGTTGTCAACACAGCTTTTTACATACCACTTTAGCAGTGGAAGGCCGTGTCTCGGGGGCGGTCGGCCGAACCCGGATCGTTGGAGCTCTTCCACCGAGTTCAGAGTCTTCCGAGAAGATACACCGACTATAATAGCCGGTAGGATGCAGCAAATCAAGCCACACAGATTCCTCATGTTTGCTCTGCGGTAGAGATACAGTCTTTCATTTAGAAAAGGAACAAAAGAAGAAGGACATACATTTTGTAAACAGAGTATCCTTACAGATAAATAAAGCAATGTTGAGACCTTCCACAGATTAATATTAGTAAAACACAAACTACAAGTCGTCCATTAATATTTTATTAAGGAAGAGAGAGAAAATGATCATTTTTGACTGCTTTGCCTCCACTGTTGCCTTAGTTATCAGCCTTAGTCGTTGTGTTCTCTGCTGAACTGGAGTGCTGTAAGTTTTAATGTTTTTTTTGTAGATTTTTTCATGGAAATATGTCATTTTGCAAAAAAAAAAAAAAAAAAATGTTGAACCCACTCAAAAGTTTTAACACTGTGCAGAGATATTTTTATGCTGACATATGCTAGAATGGCAGAAATAATTTTTAAGAGGTTTCGGGAATCAATCCAGTTATCTATCGTTTGAAGATAGATATAGAAGAAGGATTTTTGAAACCTTGCCTAAGGACAACAAACAAATCCCCAACCCCCCCCCCCCCCCCCCCCCCCCCCCCCCCCCCCCCCCCCCCGCCCAAAGATACAAAGTCTATCCTTATGCGTACTGAATTCATCTTTTGTACAGCATAGAAAATTTACTTACCTGCCTGCATACGTTGAGGGATAAAGAAGCCAATGTAACTGTAAGATAACTATTATCAAGGGAGAATGAACATCTGATGTGACGCCAGGCAGCGTCTGTGGTACAAGTGAAAGTTGCTTTTCCTCTTGGGCTATTTCTAGCGCTTTTACAACAGGAAGCGCTTGAAGCACTGATGTCTAAATTGCGTGATTTACCTTAACTCAGAAATGAGGACGTGAGGCAATCAAGTGGGAAAGTACAGTTTGTACGTTTTCACAATTTTGTGATGTTGTATTGGTAAAGAATCAGTAGTTCTCCCTTTGGTCTCTGAGTCCGATGCATGTGTTCTCAGTGTGAACAGATTTTTTCCCTGTGTGTTGACACTGCATTCATCATGTGAGCTGAACTTTTTTCCGTTAAGGGAGAGAGAACTTTCTTTCTGTAGTCAACAGTCAAACAGATAAGTTCTTCATGTAAACCCTGGCACCGTCCTTCTCTGTCCATGTCATTTCACACACACACACACACACACACACATACACACATGCACTCGTACACACACCTTGTAAGAGCTGTATTGGGCACAGTTACCTCCATACATACTTATATTTAGTTGTGAATGGGAACATTCATGCAAATTTTGGTCCAAATCCACCCGACATAAAACCACCATAAGACTATAAAGCAAAGGCCTACCTACATCTCTTTAAAGTACCGGTGAGAAGAACTAACACAGTGTAACACAGGCAATACCAGACCATCTCAAGCACTATCAGATTTAGTACACGCATGTCATCACAAATACTGTCATCTGAAGTGGGTGCGACAACATGTTTGTGAAGTGGGCGTAAAGCATCAATCGTTCATGCTGTGAGTAAAAAACATTCCTATTTTTCCTGTCACTGTTACACTATGTTAGGCCTAAGGAGTCTGCTTATGTGGGTCCTGAGGTGGGGGGGGGGGGGGGTGGCTGCACCCCCCCCCCTCCCCGCCACACATACACACACACACACACACACACACACACACACCCTCGTTCACTGCTCTTCAAACATGAGAACATGGCTTTTCTCCTCACTGTCAGCTAATTCTAATTCTAACTCGCATTGTCATATCAAAGTCTTTCTGCTTCATTATAAATAAATTATACTTTTAAATGATCCCAAAGCTGCAAACAAGCCTCAGCACTGAAGAAGGAGGGAGAGCAATGGCAGAGATGGAGAGGGAGTGAAGGAGAGAGAGAGAGAGGGAAAGAGAGAGTATTAGCATTTCATTTGCAAAGATTTAACACCAAATTATGCTCCGTTTTGCTTCTGCCTTCGTTTATTTATTTATTTATTTATTTCCGTCACGCGCTTGCTCGGGTAGTCTCCACGGCAACGTTGCTGGGGCCCGTTCGCCGTTTGATGGCATCTCTGTTTCCTTTTCGAATGAGAATCCACCTCTAGAAGGTCACATTCTGTTTGACTCCGATAAATCTCTGTTCATTTACCCTGTATGGGAAAAAAATAGGGTGTGAAGCATCACTTCTCCTTTCTCCTCTGTAAATGAGACAACTACGACAAAGAGTACAGCAGCTGAGTCCAGCTGCAATGTTTCCCTAGAGAAATTTAACCCGTAACCAGACATGTTTTTTTTAAGGTGTTGTGTCAATGCTGAAGCCCAATTTATACTTATACCTCCCTAGAAATGTAACTACGCGTTGCAGCGACGCACGTCGAAGCAGACCACAACAACTGTGATTGGTCCGCTTGGTAGGATCACCCTCCTTCTGCCTCAGTGGGTTTAATGGTCGTACACACCTTCTCCTCCGATGTCTTCTCTCTTCTCTGTGTTACAGTAATTTCAGTAAAAGTAACTGTTGTTCAACATTTATTAGCTCCTACTCCAACGTGATCCACTCAGTTTCAGTCTCGACTGAAAATTTTCTGCAAAATGGCGAACTGAACGTTCGTTATTTTGAGAGCACCGTTTGTTTGTCCCCCAAAGTTTAGAAACTCCTTCTTTTGAACGCAAAACTTGTTTTACAGATATTGTTGCGCAAGGACTGAATTCCGACTTTTTTATTTAACATTACTCCATCGTTTGTAATGCACGAGGAAGTCACCACAGTGGCATAGAAATCCCACCGCAATCTAGCGTTTTGAAGGTTTCATGACAGAGCGACGCAGACACACCAACGCAGAAGTATAAATGCTCACAACGGCGTACGCCACTCATGTAGGCTACGGCGTAGGCTCCGCGTAGAGCCTATTCAGAAGTATAAATGAGCCTTTAATGCCCCTGAATGCCTTCAACACGGTGTAGTTGGACTTATTTGACATTTGAAGGCACTTTAGAACTTCCCGGAAACAGCTTGTGTACTGTGATTAGGAAGGTTTGGTTTTAATACAGGGCCACACTGATAAGTGTGTCCTACTCAAATGTCAATGAGACAGGTGTGATTTCCTGTCGCATGGAACGGGAATCGTTGTTGTGTAAGGCTGTTACCAGCATGGTAATTTTGTGAAGCGTTAATTCCTGTTTTGGCACATACCAGTCTCAGTCTTTCTCTAGAGAGAAGAGAACAAAACCTTTACAGGGCTCTGAAGACTGTTACCCCCCCCCTCTCTCTCTCCCTCTCTCTGTATTGCTGTCTTTCCTTCCTACTCTCATTCTCACTTTTTCTCAGTCACCTTCACTCACTTTCTCTCTCTCTTTCTCTATTACTGTCTTTCTCTCATACCCATTCTTTCTTTCTTACTCTCACTTTCTATCTCTCTCTCTCTCTCCCACTCTTTCTCTCTCTCTCTCTCTCTCTCTCTCTCTCTCTCTCTCTCTCAGTATAACTTAGTTTGTAATTTTATCAAGACCTTATATTGACATATTAATGCATTTTTAAAATATTATCCATAATGCATTGTTGTAAATGTACATGTACTTGTACCTGTTGTACAAAACACAGATCAGTGTTATGTACTAGTGTGATATGTGTGACAAAATGCATGACTTTATGATGTTACTCAGAGCATACACGAAACAGAGAAATATGATTTGAGTGAGCTGCAATGTTTTTTTTTCTCTCTCGTCTTATTGTTATTAAATAGCGTAATACTCTGGATGCTTTTGGCTGTTTTAATGACACTCTCACCATGTTGCTCTGATGGTTTTACACTG
Source organism: Chanos chanos (assembly GCF_902362185.1). Lineage (NCBI taxonomy): Eukaryota > Metazoa > Chordata > Actinopteri > Gonorynchiformes > Chanidae > Chanos > Chanos chanos. The sequence goes on from NC_044503.1 coordinate 24,472,589, forward strand.
TAGACTGAAGGGCAATGTTAGTGAGAATAGAAAACATGCAAAGAACAGAAGTGAAATCTCTTTTTGAGACTCAATATCTTTATTATTCAAATGACAGGACACGAAATATTTGTGTGTGTGTGTGTGTGTTTTAGTGGAGATTTTATTCTCTCTGCCATCACTCATTGACCGAGTTCTTTTCAGTTCCACTATCCAACATCCAATTGCTTTTCCATTAATAAAAGATGACAAAAAAGAAAATTGATACATTGTGTGTGTGTGTGTAGGTGTGTGTGTGAGCGTGTGTGTGCATAAATGTGTATTTCTGTGTGTGTATGTGTGTGTGTGTGTCTGTATAAGTGGGTATTTGTGTGTGTGCGTATAAGCGAGCATTTGTGTGTGTGTGTGTGCAAGTGTGTGTGTGTGCGCGAGTGTGTGCGTGTGTGTGTGTGTGTATGAAAACAGTAGAGTTGTACAGTCATGATGCCTGTGCTCTGTGGTTTGTCTCAGCAGTAATGAGTGCATGTATATGTGTGTGTGTGTGTGTGTAAGAAAAACGTTGTGCAGCCATCATGCCTGTGCTCTGTGTTTTGTCTTAGCAGTAATGAGTGTGTGTGTGTGTGTGTATGTGTGTGTGTGTGTGTGTGAAAAAAGTTGTGCAGTCATGATGCCTGTGCTCTGTGTTTTATCTCAGCAGTAATGAGTGTATGTGTATGAGTGTGTGTGTGTGTGTGTGTGTGTCTGTGTGGGTGTGTGTGTGTGAAAAAAGTTGTGCAGTCATGATGCCTGTGCTCTGTGTTTTATCTCAGCAGTAATGAGTGCATGTGTATGAGTGTGTGTGTGTGTGTCTGTGTGTGTGTGTGTGTGTGTGTGTGTGTGTGTGTATGTATGTGTGTGTGTGTGTGTGTGTGTGAAAAAAGTTGTGCAGTCATGATGCCTGTGCTCTGTGTTTTGTCTCAGCAGTAATGGTGAGTCATTTTTCACCACAGACAGTTGGATGCACTGAGGAGGAGAGTGTACTCAACAGACCTACTGAAGAGTAATGAAATTCATCTTTAAACAAACCGATGCTCAAAACACACACACACACACACACACACACACACACACAAACCACATATCGCACAGAAAACACATTTAAAAAAACAAAAAAATTCTGGAAAATATGATTGGTACTTTCAACAGACAACCTACGCTGTCTGATTTGATCTATTCCATCTCAATCAGGTCTTTGACTGACAGATCTTATGTCCAGTTACAATGTGTGTTTTTGGAGCTTGTCCATGACCGGGACATTTGTTTGAGATCAAAGGTGTTTCAGACGAAATTCAGTGATAACAATGTGTAGGTAACTCTTTTCGATAATTATCCTCTAACCGGCATGAATGAATGCCTAAATGAACACAAACAGATCGTCTGCTAACGTACGAAAAAAACCTAGCTTGCCTTACAGCTTGTTACTTAAGCCTTTAGCTTATTAAATATTTAACTCTGACTTTGTTAGATTAGAACTTGAAAGAGCTTGTGAACTGCAGCTTTAACTCAGGGCAATGCAAATGAGAGACACGTGACGTTTCGTTAACTGGGACAGGAAACTCTGTGGTGGACGCTTAATACCAACCTGGGCAGCTTTGTCACCCGCTTCTTAAACTTCTAACAAGCATGCTATCAAATGTTTGCCTCCGACTTTGTTCACACCTAAACTGAGTTACGTAAACAGATATCTAGCATTGCTTTTTTTTTTAAATATCTACGGTTGAATAGGACCACTTCTTTCATCTTCAGTGGAGTAAGACGTTAAGTCTAACTTTAGTTAACATGGCAAAGAAGAAGCTATGTGCATGTGAATGTTCATTTTTTTATTGGACAGTCCTTTATGGTGTCAAACTGTTTATAGCTACGTTACATTTCAACTG
>NC_044503.1:24479483-24556983 GCF_902362185.1 Chanos chanos
GCTGACAAGTCGAGTATTTGAGTTTTGTAACGACCTTAAAAAGTTAAGAAACTTCTTTAGAATGACCTTGAAAAGTAAAGGTGGTATGTGCTGAGGAAGAAAACATTGAAATTCCTCACATTTAAAATGTTTTTCACATTTACTTGTGGGCTAAACATGAGTCTGAAACGTCTAAAACGTGACTCTGGATCTTCAAAAGACGTCCAACAAGTCTAAAATCGTTAAAAGGGTATTTGTTTTTTTTTCCACTCCAAGGAGATAGTCCGTCTGCAGCCGTAAGACAGACAGGAAGGCAGTTGTAAGACAGCTTTGGCACTGCACGACAGGCATTGTTCTTATGTCCTTGCCGCAGCCTGCCGAATGTCATGCCCACCCCCTCACCCCCCAACCCCTCTCATCTAGAGTGGGGGAAATGAGCCTGCTATAACTCTAAGGTCTGTTGTGAACTAGTGCACACAGGCCTCTGGCAGCAGGGCAGTCGATGTGAATTTGGATCACATTACGGATCGTAATGGGTTCATCCGTAAAGCCAAACTGACACTGAATACGCCTTGATGGAAATTGACCCAACTGCAGCAAACAGAGGAAAAAAAAGGTTCTTGCTTTTATGTGCTGTTTTGCATTGCATCATGGGAGAAAAAAAATGACAAAAAATCCCACACCACTGAATCATAATGGTGTGGATGTCAGCTCAAATTCAGGTGTGCCCGTGTGTTGTAAATAATCTGAAGAGTAACGGTGAAAACCGACCCTAACTCTAAAACGAATGCTTTGGGAGCGTGAACAAGATTCAGTATGTCTGTAAGATTTCACAGAATGCTGTACACAGAAAGAGTGAAAAAAACAACAAGAAACAAATCAAATCATGTATGTATGTAACTGTACTTTAGTACCAGCTTGACCTAGCTCTGTGCCTTTTTTTGTCTATTTCTCTTCTTTACATTTTCTAACCAGCAAGGAAAGAAGGAAAATCAGCCAGACACAAACACATTCACAGGTGAAAATTTCCACACAGAGAATTTCACATCAAATTTTTGTTTTCTATCAGAAGCTCAAAATGCAACAAAACAACCGTAAATGGGGACATTTAATATTTGTCCTTATGCGTTTTTAGAACACACGAACACATTTTCGGAATTTTCTCCGCTTTCGGAGGGATCATCAAACCCGAGGAAGATCGCAGATGAAAGGAGAACGATGTCGGCCCCTCTTCGTTCAGTCAAATCCGGCGAGCTTAATGATCTAAGAATTCCATCAGAGCTTAACGCTTTTATCCTGGCCCTCCCTCTCTTTCAACATATTCAACGCACTTTTTAACATTAGATTAAGCGATGGGTTTGATTTCACCCGTCTTAAATGGGAAAAAGACGTCCGCCTGCTGTCGGCCCAACTTCGCTTATGATCTGAATTTATTTTAGGAAGAAGAAGAAGAAGAAGGAGGAGAAGAAAAAGAAAGAGTAATGGAATGGAGAGTGAGGATGTGAGGGGAGCGTTCACGTGTAAGACGCGGGATCTAGCCTGTCGAAAAAATGTGGGGTGGGGGTGTCTATGTCACAGATATTCCAACAGACAACAGAGGTTAGAGAGAGATTTGGCTAAAACAGACATGCAGACATGCTTGTATGGGGTGGGGTGGGGTGGGGTGGGGTGGGGTAGGGTGGGGTAGGGTGGGGGGTATATATTACCCCGTTTCCAAAACAAACAAAAAAAAAGAAGTGGTAAGGCAACTCAGGCAAAAGCAGGGTGGACGAAAACGAATCTGAAACTAAAACGAGAGGGATGGAAATATTAAAAAAAGCTGATGAGGGCGTGTAATGGAGTAGTCCGAGGCCGTGGTTCGGAGCAGACGATGTAACTGCTCTCAGGTCAGTTTTTCTTTATTTATAGGATGGCAGATGAGCCTCTGCTGCCTCAGACCAGTGTCAAACTGTCAGTGAGGTTCTCTCTCTCTCTCTCACTCTCTCTCTCTCACCCCCCTCAAATATTCCCAATGAATAGCATTATACAGCCAAGGAACAGGCACAATATATAGGAGGAATCAAGATAACTCGCAGAAGCGTGGACTGACGTACACAGACCAGTGAGTTTTCCAGTCAGGATTTCCTGCATGGAAAAACACAATGAAGACCATGTATGCATAGAATGAACAGAATGGGATGGAATCCCTGTTATATTCTATTCTGTTATGACCATTATGATATAATTACAACCATTCGCCTACGCTGTCAAATGTAATATATTGAATTATAGTATACATATGGTTCTATATGACCTGATGTTGCTTGGGGATAGAGGTTTCCGTGGAAGCGATGTGTGTTTTATTACGAAGCTCTGCTCTGGCAGGCCAAGAGATGAAATCACAGCTGAGCCGTACTATGACTGTTACTGTGTATAAATGTACCAAGACAATAAGCAATGAGATTACATCTGTCTCAATGCCATAAGAGATCTGAATGTATGTGTGTGTTTGTGTTTCTGTATGTATGTCTGCGGGTGTGTGTGAGTTTCTGTGGTCTGTGTGTGTGTATGTCTGCGTGTGTGTGTGTGTCTATGTAACTGACGTGCTTGTAACTGACATTGCCAAAATGTCAGAGATGTCCACGTCACGTCTTACCAGATGTCACATCTCAAACATTTGCGGTGTCATGTCAGATGAATCAGGGGCTCAGTTTATCCTGCACTTTTCTATCCCCAGCTATTTCAGAAATAAACGGAAACAACGCCATTTCTATCGGTGCTGACATGCGAGGTCACGCCCGAACGCCAATGTCAAGATGAGCCAGACGTTATCGTTTGCGTGTCTGGAGGAACAAAAACCGTCCAAAACAGGGCATAGCTTCATCACAGTTCTCTCTTTAGCTTTTCTGCGTTTAGCCTTCAAATGAACCCAGGCCCTCTTCCAAAGCACTCCAGACTGGAGAAAATGGAAGTTCTTAGCATCGTGTGTGATGAACGAGTCCTCTGGGTTAACTTTCAGATCGACGGGCTTGTTTATCAAAAGGTACATTGAGTCCCATAAATTCCACCTCCACTTTACACAGTACTCTGATAACGTTTTATCCAATCCAGTCCTGTTCTGTCTGCTGATTAAAAGGCACTCAGTACGAAGATGCCTTGTAGAGCACACGCTCTCAAAAGCTTTTAACCATCCATTTCTCTAACTCCTCTCTCTTGCTCCTGCCCTCCATTTCTTTCTCTCTCTCTCTCTCTCTCTCTCTCTCTATCTATCAGCTACTTCAGACTTACTACAGAAAATAAGAATGTTTGTCGGTTACTGTTTACTGTTTACACTTACTGTTTACTGTCATTAAAATGAATGACTTATGGAAAAATATCCTCAAGGACATTAGGAGAACCATGGCTCAAGACATGTCTCTTCATTACTTTCATATCACAGGCTCTATTTAGAGAGTCATAAAACCTAGGGAGAAAAAGTCTATTTGTTCACAGAGTTGCAAGTTTCGTTCACGTTACAAACCGGAAATCGTCAGATTACATCTGTGTTTCTGGTCTGATGGTCTGTACAACCACCAGGACGGATGTGGTGACTGTAGTGGGTGTGGCATGAAATTATCATCTGCGCTGTGCTGGCTTTAGGGCGGGACATCCCCTTTTATGGAGACTCATGAAGACTTCATGGAGTGTTGCTACAACTGTAAACATTATCAGAAATAGTTGCTGTTTCAAGAATGGGTTTCAGGATAAATTCACATCATTACCCCACATCCATCATCACCTCTTAGACTTCTCAAGTGAAGTTTTTAACAAATCAAAGAAATATTAAAAAAAAAAAAAAAAGGAAAGAACGTCACAGTATTTGAACACTTTCATTGTAGAGGGGTCAGATATGTACTACAGTAAAAGGAAACTGGGCAGTGTAACTCCTAGTAGGAAGCATTTGTGGGGCGCAGTCAGTACCAGAAACGATTATCAGACCCACACATTAATTTAGCCCAGTTGTTCATAACTATTCTTAGGCACTCTACACATTCTATTCACTTCCTCCAACTTACCACACACTTACAGAACGAGAGTGAAAGATTGGCTACCTTAGCCTGCTTGCTGGGAGAACGAATGAGAATATTATGTACGTGATTACTCGTTACACAGAAAACGCTGCAATGGCTAGAATTATGTCTTTGTTTTTCATTCACTGGACATTTTAAAAGTCATGTACTTGGAAATTCTTTGTCAACACAATAGGCATCTTTAATGGCACGGTAAATCAATTTAATTTTGAGTTTATGTGCCTTCTTGGTGGAGAAATACAAAAATAAAAATCTATGTGTTTGAAAAACCATCTGAGGTGTTGAATCGCCAGCATGAGGGGTTTGATGAGCCTGTGTGCCAAAAAGCTTGACCCTCCCCTTTAACGACATACTGCCAACCAACCAGCTGAGGAATTTCTCATGGACACATCACTGTGGGATTCCGCTGAATTGGCAGGCAGTTCTAAATGTATACTGAGCATCAGTAAACACTTATGCTTGATTACGCATTGAGCATTAAAAATAATTGATCAAATCTTTAAGGGGGCATTTATGAAAAAATGTAAAATGACAAGATGACATAGTTTGGGAAGCAACTTGCTGTTCACGGAGTTGTATTAGTTTGGTACATACCTAAAACTAAATACCACCCGTCATCATGACATTTGATATTTTTTTGTAAAATAGTTCAAAGTGTGCCCTCTTCAAGATTTGAGCAGTTTTTCTCTTTGATGCTCAATGCACAGGCAACTGAGCAGTGCCCATGGTAGCAAACTGTCCCACACATCATGTGCACACAGAGGTCAGATAGAAGGGTATTCTTTTCTGTCTACACTTTTCCAAAAAATAAAGAAAGCCAAGCATGGATACAGTCATTTACCACATAGCTGATCACTTTATTTTAAAGGGTCAGGGGAAGTAAACTATAAGAGGGTAAAGGCATGAGGGGATATTTTCTAGATCATTCCATGGCGTTGCAAGAATTTCTCAACTGCGACCTTGTTAATCATGTTCTTTGTAACTGTGAGCTAAAACTAAAACTAGCTAAAACTGTCCTTGCAAGTTTATAAGCTAACACTGGCTAGCAAGTTAGCTAAACATACTCCACAGTACTAGCTAAAAAGCTAGTTACAAAAGCTTACTCACGGCTGTGTCAAGTCTGTAAGTTCTTAACTAGCACACTTTTGCTGATAATGCATTTTTTGGGGTTTTTTTTGAAGACAGTCAAGCTTGTTTTTTCTATTACAACTGACACTCAGTACCTTTTTTTAATCCACAGAATGATTTATGTATCACTTAAAGTTTTCTCTATCACTGCAAACAGAAGTGCAAACTTGGATCAGTCTTGTTGCTCCCATGACGTATGCGTGAATATAAATATTATTAAACTGTGTCAACGTGTGGTCTTCACTGATGTTTGTGGTCACTATGTTCGTAGCTAAAATCAACTGCTAGGGTTGAACAGGGGAGTAAGTTGATTAATCACCTTAATGAATTTACTGATTAGCCAAACTGACAGGTGACACACCAGTTTCTTACGCTACTCAATGTATTTGAGTCCTTTGTTTTTGTAGTAGATTAAAAAGATCAGACATTCGGCACAGAACAGCTTAAAAGTTAGCGATTCAAGCTAAAGTGCTAAAGTACTTTGGGCTTTCTTTTGTTTGACTCTTTGTCAGACCTCTCATTCTTTCTTCTGTTGTTTTGTCTGCAAGGAAGAAACCACGGGTGTAATGTAAATAAATATTATGATGTCATCATTCCATAATTAAAAAAAAAATTGTGTGGAAAAAAGAGAGAAATCTGGCAAACCCCTGAGAAAATCTTTAGAAGCTGTCTTACAAAACCATAAGTTGCATGAGTATACTTTTGCTTGAACTGACTGTTCTGTCTTGTGTCTGGATAAAATGAGGGTATATCAAGGTGCCACACACACACACACACACACCCACCCCGATATCTCACAGTTGGCAAGGTCGAGAAAGAATGGAATAAAAATGTATTTCTAACTGAAGAGCTGTGAGGCTAAAGCTCAATACCACTTTTTTTTTAAAAACGATTTCCATTGTCTTCCAAATTCTTAGATAAGTTGTTCATCTTCTTTCAGAGGGAGAGAGGGAGTGAGAGAGACTTTAGTTAATAAGGAGCTTGAGCTGGGGTTATGTTTTAATGAGAGAGGACATCTAAGAATTTATAAATTGTGTCTGTGAATGAACAGACCTAGGAAAGAGAAGCGGGGGAGAGAGAGAGAGAGAGAGAGAGAGAGAGAGAGAGAGAGAATATCTTTCTTGAGACGATAGTTATTTTTGTATGATACGCCGAGCAATATTCCCACACATTCTTTGTCTGTCACTCCGTCTTGATGCAGGCGGGCGGGGGGTGGGGGGCTCATTGGTTTTTACAAATTCAAACTGTGAAGTCGGAGCCGTGTGGAGCCAAGTCCCCTCAGTAGATAAAGACTCCAATTGGCGGCATTTCATCTCCCACTTTGTTTGATTTGATCTGTTTTTCTGGAGCGCAGTGCAGGTGCACCTGCCAAGCTGACAAGAGATGCAGCCATCATCTGAGACCACACACTGCACAGTAAGAGAGGGGAAGAGAGAAGAGGAGAGAGAGAGCGAGAGAGAGAGAGAGAGAGAGAGAGAGAGAGAGAGAGAGCCTCTCTTCAGAAAGACAGAGCAAGCAAACTGAGGAGACAGATGATCCCTGTCTCCATCTCAAGCCTGTGAAATTGTGATCTGTGTGTCTGTGTGTGTGTGTGTGTGTGGAGGGGAGGGTGTTTTAGGTAGAAGCTGGGTGCTGGTCTCTGAGTCTGACGAGTCTTTATCATTCAGACTCAGAGATTAGCTGGGTAAACAGGGGTCTGGACAGGCCTGGGAACAGAGAATACAAACTATTTCCCACAAGCATTCTGAGTCAAATCTACAGGCCTGTGTTCTCTCTCTCTCTCACACACGCTTACCCTCTCACTCACGTACGTACTCTCTCTCTCTCTCTTTCTCTCTCTCACACACACACACGCTTACCCTCTCACTCACATACGTACTCTCTCTCTCTCTCTCTCTCTCTCTCACACACACACACGCTTACCCTCTCACTCACATACGTACTCTCTCTCTCTCTCTCTGTCTCTCTCTCTCTCACACACACGCTTACCCTCTCACTCACATACGTACTCTCTCTCTCTCTTTCTCTCTCTCACACACACACACGCTTACCCTCTCACTCACATACGTACTCTCTCTCTCTCTCTCTTTCTCTCTCTCACACACACACACGCTTACCCTCTCACTCACATACGTACTCTCTCTCTCTCTCTCTGTCTCTCTCTCACACACACACACGCTTACCCTCTCACTCACATACGTACTCTCTCTCTCTCTCTCTCTTTCTCTCTCTCACACACACACGCTTACCCTCTCACTCACATACGTACTCTCTCTCTCTCTGTCTCTCTCTCACACACACACACGCTTACCCTCTCACTCACATACGTACTCTCTCTCTCTCTTTCTCTCTCTCACACACACACACGCTTACCCTCTCACTCACATACGTACTCTCTCTCTCTCTTTCTCTCTCTCACACACACACACGCTTACCCTCTCACTCACATACGTACTCTCTCTCTCTCTGTCTCTCTCTCTCTCTCTCTCACACACACACACGCTTACCCTCTCACTCACATACGTACTCTCTCTCTCTCTTTCTCTCTCTCACACACACACACGCTTACCCTCTCACTCACATACGTACTCTCTCTCTCTCTGTCTCTCTCTCTTTCTCTCTCTCACACACACACACGCTTACCCTCTCACTCACGTACGTACTCTCTCTCTCTCTTTCTCTCTCTCACACACACACACGCTTACCCTCTCACTCACATACGTACTCTCTCTCTCTCTGTCTCTCTCTCTCTCTCTCTCTCTCACACACACGCTTACCCTCTCACTCACATACGTACTCTCTCTCTCTCTCACATGCACTCTCTCTTTCTCTCACTCTCTCCCTCTGACTCACTCACAGAGGCTCTCCCTTTCTCTTGTTCTTTTGCACAAAAACATGAACCCGAAAGAGAGAGAGAGAGAGATGTCCAGGACAGAAAAACTACTCTTTTATTGATCTTGTAACAGACAATTAGATCTTCAAAAGACAACCACTATTCACAGCAGTACACTAAATGACATTAAACGGCATGTTTTTTTTTTTTTTTAAAGTTATGATCCAAAACTAAGTGTCTGCAGCATTTTCCACTGGCCCCTTCTCCTTCCTCACACCTCACACAATCAGGCCATTGAATAAGGAGAGATTAATTGGCCTTACGCTGCTAAAGAAATGACTGTGACCTTTTTTATCCGTTGCTGTCATAACGGGGTTACTGAGTGCAGACAGGAGCGCCACTGAATTAAAAAAGAAAAAAAAAAAAAAAGGTCCTTACCTCTCACGCTAACGAGCGCTACAGAGTACTGCTCATCGCTCACAATTAGGAGAGTGGGCTCAGGAAGGGGACGTCTGTGAGGATGTGTGTGTGCGGGCCCTTCCCAACCAAATCTTCAATGGTGTCTTTTTTTTTAAGCAAATTTGATTCCATTTTATTCCACTATTATTCGCCACCCTTATAAGTATGCGTTCGAAGATTTAGATGGCACTTTAGAATCCTCTTAGAAGGCTACGTGTTTTGTTTTAATTGATCAGGCTTCTGTCGTAGTTTTGGAGAATTAAGAAAAAAGTGAGAGGAAAGGAGGTGGGGCTTGTGTGGGTGTAGGGTGGGGTGTGTGTGTGTGTGTGTGTGTGTGTGTGGGGGGGGGGGGGGGGTTGGTAAACATTGCTGTAATAACAGATCTAGTCTGTCTCCACGCTAAAAACAGAAGCCAATGTCTCCCTGCCTTGCCCTTACAAATCCCTGGGCATTCTGCCCTGGATATTGCTGTGGTAATCTGCTCATTAATAATTACATCAGTATGCAAATGATATGCAAATGAGGCTCGGTTCGTCTCCCCCTCAATACGCCTGTTCAGAGCAAATGGTCAGAACGGAACGATGTTAAAGTAATGGATCAAGTGCTTTTTAGAGGTCTCCGATTCCTCTCTAAATGAGTTCATCTCTATGCCTTCCATAAATCTTCACTGTCAGTTTCATAACTTCGCGACGAAAACAATGTCTAACTATGTCTCATTTGTAAAATAAACTCGATTCAGTAAAAACCTCAGAGCAAAACAAATTTCAGTGTGCCCTAAACGAACTTGAATTTTATCTTTATTTTGAATGATGTCTTTAGGGTTTTTTTTTTTTTTTTTTTTTGATGGGGGTTTTAAGCATCATTCTCTCCTTCCTCATATTTAGCTAAGGACGTTTTAAGGTTCATTTGCAAAGCCAAGGACAAGTATCAATCTGAGAATTGGGTGATTACGTCACAAAAATGATTTTTGCCAGCATTTCCAATGGCCCATAACAGTCAAAATCTCTAGCCTGGTGGCAGTAAAAGCTGATGAAGATGGTGGATATAACATGGACCTTGTGTGTGGTTCGCGAGATTCAAATAATAAATGATATTATTTAAATAATAATAATGATAATAAAATAGGGCTTAGGTGCAGTGTTCTTGAATTATGCAGGTTTAAGTGTAGTTGGCTGCCACTCAGAACCAAGACCTGCTCTATATGACAAAACGCGTCAGACAGTTAAATCAAGTGCACAGTACAAGTTTGAATGACTTTCGGTGTTTACCCAGGTGAAATGAGTTTGTGTGTATGACAGATTTTGTGAGACAGAACCCCGGGTAAACCATACCTATAACTTTTTATGCTTTAGTCAAACTCCTTGGTCATATATGGTCTTGTGATGGATGGGAAGTGAGTGATTTTATATAATGTTGTCCTGGTAAGAGAATGATGAATCCCTAAGCAAAGGTATATGCGCGTGCATGTGTGTGTGTGTGTGTGAGGGCGTGTGTGGATTAAGCACCCCACAGCAGGTCTCGTTAAAGCCCAACCTGGTACCACTGCATAAATGAGAACAGACAGATGGCCCAGTTCTATACACTTGAGGTGAACCCATAACACATTGTAAACTGATGTGTGTGTGTGTGTGTTTTTGTGTGTGTGTTTGTGTGTGTCCTCTACACAACCGCAACGCTGTGCAGTAAGGCTGTCCCTGTGTTATCCAGACACGAGGTGATATGACTGGATGAAAAAGTCGCTAGTCAAATTCAAGGGTGACCGTGGAGAAAAGCAAGACTCTTTTTCTTTTACATACGGGACAGGGAGTGTCTCTTTCTCTCTCTCTCTCTTTTTGACATCTCTCAAAGTTGATTTCCTTTGATGAGAAGTAAACAACCTGTGTGTTTTTGTGTGGTACTGCACTTTTTAATATTTTTCTGGAGAGATTACTAGATGCGACACAAATCATTGTGGGATTTGGAACGTATTCAGGCTGACAGCTGGACTTATGTTCTGTATGAAGCCTGTAAAGAAAAAAAAGAAAAAAAAAAAGAAAAAGAAAAAAAATCTTTCCTGAAATCACTCTTTGATATTCACGGGAGAGATGTCAAGTAAACTTTTCTCGCAGATGTTGAATCTCAGCAGAGGCCTCGGAGCTTGATTATCGGTTTGCAACATCAAGCATCTCTAAAGAGGAGACATCAATCCACTCTCTCTATTTTCCCCATCTTTTTTCCTCTCCTCCTTTTCTTGGGGACCGAAACACTGTAAGCCGGTGCCAGCCACTCATTCCAGTCCGTGTGGAGTTTTGGTTCCTTTCTGTCCAAACTCTCATCATTTTTCACCCTTAATCTGAGTGTCGTGCTTCTCTTGACACCATTCACTGCTCCGGGTTTAATTTTTCACAACATTCTTCAGCTACTCAACTGAACTGAACTCTTTCAGTGACTCTCTTTCATTGACGTTCAGCTTTCGGCGAATTTACAGTTGAACGGCAGGGCCCAAACAACACGTGCCTTTTCTTACGACGCTGATGAACACTGATGGTGGAGATGTGGTAGCCTGTCTTTTATGATCAGATGAATAAAACCAACTTCATATCCCTCAGTGAAAAGGCCAGGAAACCTCTCCTAGCTGCAGCTACCACGAGGTCACACAACAATGTAATGATACAATGTGCTCTTATCGTTCTAATTTTCGCCCTGTATTATGTTTTCTTAACGCTACAATGTCTGTACATTTCTTATTTCAGAAACCGCTGTAAGAGTAACAAATTCTCCCCCCGGTGATCAATAAAGTATATCTCATACCTAGCAGTTGTGCTGCGCCTATGCTTATAATTGTTCTGAACATATTGCCGGGGAGGTGTGTGTGTGTGTGTGTGTGTGTCTGTGTGTGTGTGTGTGTGTGTTGGGGTGGGGGGGGAGGGGGGGGGGGGTTGGCTGGTTGTTCCAGAGTAAGAACAAATGTGCAAACCCAGGATTCCTGATCATGTCTTTGTTCTTCCAGGTATTTTTCCTTCTTATTAAATTGTTGTCTTTCATTGTAAAAAAATACAACACAGATAATGTGAGCTTTTTTTCTTTCTTTTTTTTTTTTTTTAATTAAACCAGCTGATTTTTTTTTATTCACATTTAAATATAAATTTGAAAAATGCCAAAAGTAGAGTTTTAAAAACACCAACAGCCAGCTACTAGGCAAAAAGTAAATTATCAAGACAGACATCAGTGCAAAAAAAAAACCCACGAGCAAAATTAGGGTAAAATGTAATTGACTTGAAGGATTCTAAAAAAACAACAACAACAACAAAAGAAAAAAACCCATGGAAAATAGCACCACAGGGGACTGGAGGCAGCTGGATCAGTTACTGCAGGGGAGTCAGAATGCTCCTGTTCGTAGACTTGAAGACAAACAACATTTTCAACCTGGCGTGTGTGTGTGTGTGTGTGTGTGTGTGTGTGTGTACGTACTTGTACAGCTATCTTTGTGAGGACCAGTTTGAGTTTTACACCTTGGGAGTGAGGACATTTTGTATGGCAACACAGAGAGAGAGAGAGAGAGAGAGAGAGAGAGAGAAATGCTCTGACATTAAGGTCTATTCTCACAATTCAGATTCAGAGGTGATATACCATATGTTTAATTGAAATTGCTCTATTACGATAAGGTTTCTCAATATAATATTCAATAGGTACTCTTACTGTATTATGGATGGTCACATAACAACTTCTCAAACCTATTTCCAACTGCACGTTACCGAACTGACCTTAAAACGTATGGGAGGAGGTGGATCAGTCCTGCATTAGAAATGAGTTTTTATGGTATGGAGATCATTTTGAAACATACGTGCTTAATAAATAAACCCACACCAGCATTTGTTCAGTGTCTCCTCTTGACAGATATGCACATTCCTGAGAACTCCAATGATGTTTTTTGTTTTTCCCTGAATAGGTCATAAAAAGAGATTGAGTCATGTAAAAAAAGAAAAAAAGAGGGCTGGCTGAAGCATTCTCTGTCTACATACTGAACTCCAGAAGGATACTCTGCTATGGCTGGTGTTGTATCTGCCTCCCTTCTGCAGAAAAGAAGAGACTGTATGTGTGCATGTGTGTGTGTGTGAGAGAGAGAGAGAGAGAGAAGGTCATTGCTGGCCATGAAGAGAGAAAGAAGAAATGAAAAGAGAGAGAAAATGCATGTGAAGATTGATAACTGGGGCCACACATAACAACCTACACACACATACATACACGCCCCCCCCCCTCCCCCCGGCCTCTCTGTCTGTCATGCAGACAGCCATTAAAGAATTGAAAATGGTGAATCAGAGCAGCACAAACACTGCTTTGGCCTGTCTACACTGCTCTCTGAATAGCGCCTTTGAAAGAATCGTTGACCGAAATCAAAGGATTTTGAACGATTCAGTATCTTTTCCTCTACTACCAAACTATACAGAGACACTCCTAATAAACACAGATTTCATTACACTACCATCACTCCATTCTTTTATGAAACTTTACTTTTCTTTTATGAAACATGACAAAGGGAAAATATGCTGAGAAAAACAAATGTGGGAGATTCTGTTTAATAAATTCAGTTAAGAGCTGCGTGTGTGTGTGTGTGTGTGTTTGTGTAATATCATTGCTTTTTTTTTTTTTCCGCTACAAGCATTAAAGTATGAATTTGTGCGGGTCTGACAGGTAGGAAAAAAAGAGAGAGAGGGAAAGTAAAAAGAAAAGTAATGCTTAGACCGGTTTGCCTTCAAGCTCTGACGTCTGTTCTGTCAGGTGAGGTGACTTTGCAGTCTGTTAGCAAGTTTGTTCTTTTTCTTTCTCTTTTTTTGGGGGGGGGGGGGGGCGGGGGGGGGCTGGGGGATTGGGGTGGTAGGGCGCTGCTGTCGTCTTTTCTTCCAGATGCGAGGGTCACCTGACAGAGTACATTACGGGATTACCCTCTACCCCCCCCTTTTTTTTTACATTTTTACTGTGAATACATTTCTCCCCCCCCCCCCCCCCGGCAGCACTGAGAGATGAAGAGAAAGGTTATTTAAGCAAACAAACTGGCTGCATGTCACATTCTGAAATCTCTCACTCCCTTCTCTTTACTTTACATTTGTTTTTGCTATAATTAACTACTCCAAAAAATAAAAAAAAAAGAAGCAAATTAATCTCAGTTCAGTATAGGACTGACTTGAACCAAATTTAGATATATAAATATTTATGTGTGTAATTTGTGCCTGTAATATATTCGTTGTAATTAGTATTACAATTAACATTCTGTTTCCCACTCTCCCCTCATATTCTGGAACGTCCGTATGTCCTCGAAGGCCTCTGCATTCATTGGGTGTCCAAAAGCAATTCCCTGCTTAAAACAGGGCTTGTTTTCCACCTCAAGTGGTCTGTTTTTCTGTTTCCCCAAAGTGAAGAAATGCAACAGTCAAGGAGGCATGCATAGATAAAGGGTGTTTATTGCTGGAGTATCCATGCTGAAAGCATTATGTGGCACATCCATACCTGTGTGCGTGTGTGTGTGTGCGTGTGTGTGTGTGTCTGTGTCTGTGCGTGTTGCTTTTCAATATCTTTTAAAATCATCCTTGCTCTCTCCCTCAGCATGCTACCCATATGACCAGGAGCAGTGAGGAGCATGCTCTGGCTTACTCCTTCATTGCGGAGGCTAACAGAGGAGCAGCAGCCTCTCCTCCTATTTTACCGCCTTGGGGACGGGATCATCTATTTATAGCCAAATACACAAACATTTTTTTGCTAATACACATTTGTGTAGGCTATATTTTTGCTCAGCTTGCAACGTCACTCTAATACCATGTCAGTGTAGTGGGAAGGATTTGTTACAGTCACTGACATGGATTTAGTTAATCGAAGCATCGCCCAAGCTACTTTTAGCGCGCTCTGCAACAGAACCACTGAGAGCCTTTACAAATATTTTCATAGTGGAAAAGCCTTATCTTTTCTTAAATATTCACGTGACGTGCTTGTCCCCTTTGGGAAAGCCAATTAAAGATAGACGATCAGTCTATTTGACACTCTGTCCTCCTAACAAAGTCATCAAACATCGACAGAGGTGAGATTCCGCATGAAAAATGGAGGTTTTCAGATGTTCCGAGTGAGAATTTTTTAAGCGGTTTACACCGTCCCTCTGTTTGAAAGCTACTCTGTGCCGTCTATACATTCTATTATTTTCATGCTTCTTAATTTTGCGCGGATTTTCTAGCATGAGCCCGAAGCAGTCAGTCAGTCCTCTGAAGTCGGGAGCGGATGCCTTTGAAAAAGCCGGCCGTGAATTTGTGCCACGGTTCAGCAGCAGTGCCGCAGACCGGGGAGAGATGATAGCTCTGGGCTTGTTTTACCAGACTTTTTGACATTGCGAAACAAACTCGGTCGCCCTCGGCACAACAAAACCGAAAGAAAACAAAAACAACACATATCCCACCCGGACAAGAAAATCGCAAAACTTTTTTGAAGAATGGTACGGAACTGTATTGACCGTGGCGTCTTCTTCCAAAACATCCATTTTAATATCGTATTTCTTAAATATTTCGGGGTGTTTGAAACCATGCAGAAGTTAGACATTACATCAGTTCTTTAAATGAAAAACAAAGCTGACAAAGTACAAAACTATGCAGCCTTAGTCTAAAGAAGTTTGTAATTATGCGGTTTAGCCTTCTTGCAGTGCAGAAGTATAGAGATGTCAAGGAATAGATGACCACGATGAGTGAAAATGAGCGGCAAACAGGTGGGGAGATATTGACGTGAGACCGCTGCGCTGACTTTTTCCACCAAACGTTTGAGAGCACTTCTGTTATGAAAATTCAAAGGAAGCACCGGAGGAAAGGAGAGGGCGGGAAAAGGGACAGGACTCGACGGTCTTCAGCGGACAAAGTCTACCTGGAGAGATGTCAATGAGGATAAGGCTATTTTTGGACAGGTCAATGTATATGCCTTCGGTGAATTCACCCTTCAATCCTGCTCTTGTCAATAGACCCCCTCCAATCCATGGCTGAGTCTTCCCTTTAGGTCGGGTCGATGTAGTCCTGGCATGAAGCTCTTTGCAGTCGTTTAAGCTGTTCTCTTGACGTCCATAGTCCACGAGCAGACTACTTCGCAAACTGTAGACAACTTCATTTGAATTACTCCTTACAGTTCGACACTGAACTTCGACATGTTCAGTGAAGTAGCCTACATACGGGGCCCATACGCTTAGGGACCTACTGAGATTTCTAGAGTGAAAACTTATGTTGTGCATCTAGATGTTCAACCTGTAAAACTCACATTTTTTAAAATCAAAAACTCTTACTACCCACACGTTTTATGTAAGACGAGGACAACAGGTAATCAAAATCTTATAAAATAGGCCTAGGCAAGCCGTTTGTCTTTATGAGAAAATTACATCTAGTTCCCAGTTGTATCCCATATTTCTGAATTCCACCTACATAAACAACTATTGTTATTGGCCTCTGCAATACATGTCAGCGTTGAATAATGCGACTGCCGCCACGACGGGTCTCTAAGTCGAAAGTTGACGTGAAATGTTTTTTTTTTTTACAGAAATAATTTGCATTGTATTGACAAGTCTCCGCCTATCAGCTAAATAAACAAGGAACACGCTCTGTTTTGTACAATGCTGGAAATTCAGCTGGAAATGGAGTCAGTTGGACAGTTTCTTACAAGTTGCACTGTACGTTTTAACTATGGTAGACTGGCGTGTAAAATCTGCATTAAGCGTTCTATTAGTTCAGGTATAATTAGGTGGTCTTACAGCTCAATTTCCAACTTTATTTAAGTTTTCTAATCTCTTTCTTCAAATAACACATCGACGGTCTTACTCCATTAACCCAGTCTGCACAAATGATACGGCTCTTTTGTGAAATGTGCAAACACTCTTCAGTCACTCTTATTCTGTATTCAGGAGACGTCACTAGATGACTTGCCAAGGTAAGCAAGACTATGGGTGATTCTTCTTTGTGGACAGAGGCCCGTGTCATTACTTTAAATGTTAAAAGTCTACAAAGAAAATGAATGATTGACTACTTTATGTGAAATCATTAACAAGCACATATCCTTCTTTTAATATATTGGAATAAGTCAAACAATTTTTTTTATTCTATTCTATTCTTTTGTTTTATTATGGCTTATGTCACCTTGTTTGCTGTTAATGATGCCATTGTGATGCAAATGATTTACAGTGCATTTTATCTCGGCTCAGAAAAGCCTAGAACATTCTGCAAGTGTTCTGTTTGTGTTGGATTACATTATTTTAGTCATCACGTGAACGACACAAGCCCCCGTTTTCTTTAATAAGAGAAAACGTTCATTAAAACTGAACCCCTCGTCAAAAATTCAAACTTATTCTCTCATATCCGTTGAGACGTGAATGCGCCGTCGAAAGTCTAAGACGGTTTTCAACGTTTTCCCGTACGGCGTGTTCTGTGTCGTAATTTATTAAGATTGTTCATCGTCTGCCTTTCATCATCAGATTTACCTAATTCCGAGAGTTCTCTCTGTTCCAGACCACTGCAAGGACGCCGTGTTCTCAGAGCGCCTTCTCGTGAACCACCTACAGAAAAGGCAATAAGTCAGAGACGCGAGGCAGCCCCTTTTGTTTTACTGCCGTAACAGTCGATAATCTTGGCAATGGCACAGAAAGAGGATAGAGAGTTGCTTTCATTTCACACCTTTTCATCAAAGTAGCAGGGGATCTCTTGATTTGTAAATCAGATCCTGTTCTGTACAAACTGAACGTTTCTCTTTGTATGAATGGTTTTATGAGTCATAAAACAACATTGCTATGATTATCTCCCCCCATTGCTTGTTCAGGTCGCTCTCTTTCTCCAGATGGTTATTTTTATTTGGTGTACCTAAACGTAGTAAAAGTGCAAGTATAATGTTGGTGTTTGGAATTTTCCGGATTTAGAGCACCCGTGTCTCAGTAGATGAATGTAGAATTTGGAATCGATTCTACAGCGAGTCATAGAAGTTTTAACTAATTTGTGAGAGTTTCAAAGCAAATGAAAGTGGCTCAGGTTATTTTTTAATACGGAGCGTTCCTCTGCCTTGGTCACATCTGTTTTTGACCACCAGAGTTGGGTAGTGAGCCCTGTCTACACCAATAAGTGATCCGTTTTACCATTAGCTCCTCTAAAGTTGGTAAGTGGGACAAGTCAGTAAAGACCTGGCTTCAGATTTTCACGTCTCGACTCGGATGTCACCTTCTGAAACAGTCTCTCTCTTTTTTTTTTTTTTTTTTTTTGTTCAAACAATAACAGTATGCATGAGGTACCTGTGTGGAGGAGATAGCGTGGGGAGGGAATGAGAGCGACTATCCGTCCCCTCTCTGCGCTGCTTTCAGCCTCCAGAGCAGACTCTGAAGGCCGAGCTACAAAATTCTCTTATCGCGCCGACCTCCCCCCCGCACCGGACTGTTTGAAAGCCCTGGCGAATGCCCTTCATGTAGAAAGTTATGCTGTCAGGTTGGCAGTCATTTTCAGACCTCTGCTATTTCCCAAAGGTGCATGTTTATTAGTCTCGCAGTCTTTCAGGTAATCACAGCAGTGACTTTTGATTCTATATGAAGATTAAGATAAACCAGGTTCCTCTGTTTATCAGACAAAACACAATTATCTAAGTAAGTCAAACATCTGTCTTCTTATTTGGCCTTTTACGGTGCGTTTCATTTCAGATCGCTCTTCATTCTCTCTCTCCGTCTCTCTCTCTCTCTCTCTCTCTCTCTCTCTCTCTCATGCATACACACACGCACGCACACACATTCTATGCTTTACATGGCTCTGTTTAATGTTTAACAAAAGAGTCTCTGAAAAAAAGAGAAAGAACAGGGAGGAAAAATACTCTGACATGTCTTATCTTTCTGTTATTAATTATTTGTGAGCAATACATGCTATCAGCAATTACAACAGCACTTGTCAGAAACCAAAATCGTTTGTATGCACACATGATGTATAGTGCTGAAAAATATTCCTACAGACAACAACTTCAGCTACGTTTGTTCTGATAAATGTTACAGACTTTATTGAATGAGATTATTCTATGTGTGGAATGCATTGTATAGGTTGAATGAATTGGAGTGTGACAGATTTTTCTAAAGTTATTTATTCTTGCTCTCCCTTTCATTGAATCTATTCTAATGAAATTCTGTTCAATTAGATTGTGAGTGTTTGAAAGTATAACATACACTGGCGAATCCATATTTGCTTTTTGAAATAGAATGTGGTTTCTGACTCTAAGTGATAAGGGAAGCTTTCTATCTGTTAACGCTTGCATGGAATGCTAGGAAAGCCCTGGAGTAAAATGTGATGAAGTATAAGCATGAACCCAGCAAGTCAAGAACATGACACATTCATAACATGTTTTTCAACGCATAGAATGTACTCTCTCTATCTTACCCTGCCTGTGTAGTGTTGGTTTACAATTTCCAGCTGGTACAGGGAGTAGCATTGCTTTTCATGCCTCAAAGAGTAAACAGTTGAAGACATGGATGCAAAACAGTGTATAAAGCATTTACTCACTGTGTAATAATAATTATAATGTTATTCCATACGTGTAGCTAGAAAAGGACATCACCTTCTCTCTCTCTCTCTCTCTCTCTCTCTCTCTCTCTCTCTTGCTCTCTTTCTCCCTCACACACACACACACACACACACACACGGGATGTGGGGTGACAGGTATTTAAACTGAATTCAGTCCCTATAACTGTCATGCTTTTAGCAGAAGAGATTGAGGTCTTTACAGAAGATTATCTGTGATTGAAAATGAAGGTGCTATCTCTTAAAACAAAATCAATAAAGCTGATGACAGAGCACCTGTAGAACAAAACCAGTGTGTTACCTACCCCCCCCCCCCCCCCCACTTCAGTCTGACCATGGAAGGTACGGTGAAGCCCCCCCCCCCCTCCTTAATACCCTTTCCTCAATGTGGTTTTTCGATCAGACTCGGTACACCACAGAGGAAGATTCTGTGGGTGAATTTCTCAGTTTGTTATTCAGTTGGTCAACTCGATTAAGATGAGAACTTGTACAATTTTGGCAGTTCGCACCACTCAGCTCAGAGGGGGCCTTATCTGAAATGAAAAAAAAAAGTCCCGTCTCTCTCTCTCTCTCTCTCTCTCACACACACACACACACACGCACGCACACACACACACACACACTCTCTCACTCTTTCTCTTTTCCTCTTTGAAGATTTTTTTCCCCCAAACCACTCAAATAGTTTCGGTCACAGGACGTAGGGGTTTGAGGGAGGACTCACTGATTTGCCGCTGACCGACTTTGCCTGTCAGTGTGTGTTAGGCACTGGATGATCACAGCAGATGCCATCACAGCCAGAGACTCTCTCTCTCTCTCTCTCTCTCTCTCTCTCCCTCTCTCTCTCAGCATTGTCAGCTAATGGGTGATTTATCGGTCTGCTCTAACCGCTACTCATTAGAGTCTTTTGTTTTTGTTATTTTGTCTCCCGAGAGAATCTCTTCTGTCGTGGTTTCACCACATGGTTATTCAAACAAGACTGTCAGCAGTCAAACTGCAGTGACCGAGAACCGACAACGTATCTCTATTAAAACGTTAACTTGCGACGCCTAACGCACTGTAATGGAAAATCCTTGGGTTTCACGGATCCGATTTTAACAAGCGAGCTGTAACCCGAAGTAAACTGCGGTAACTTAAAATGCAAATCTAGAAGGTTGTGATAACCTACACTAAAGAAAATCTTGACAAAGAATGTTACATAAGCACAAAAGAGGGCAAATCGAGGAAAGCCGTCGGGTGGCAGGGTTGTAGTGAAACTCCTGACATGAATTATGTTGTTTTGGTGCCTGAACTGAGGCAAGAATCCAAAATCCACTTGTGACCTGCCGAACAGAACAGAGCGGTACAACACAACCAGAGCCTAGAAAATGAGAATTAAGGACATAGCAGATCAACATTGGGCAAAAGTCCAACTTTTCTCTCTCTCTGTAGGCAGATGGGGTAGGGAAAGTGTGATGGGAAATGGATTCTAGTTATTTTCCATATGTTCTCTCAGTTACTGCGGAGGAAGTGATATTCATATCTATTTGCAGAGGAGAATAATGAACAGATTGGTCAATGCTGGAAAAGGAAGGTTGGTGAGAAGATAAGTCAGCTGGGATCTGGAGTCTGTCTGTGTGCAAGAGTTTGACGGTGTAGAATAGTGATTTTTTTTTTTTTTTGATGACTCTGTGATCATGTTTGTACGTTTTTGCGAGAGACAGATTTACATTTACATAAACAACGGTACCAAATAAGAGGTGTCTAATGTTCAGACACAGAAATCTCAATAGTTATAATTAAATGCTGTTTTGGTTGCTAAGCACTCTGCGACACCACTTCATTACCAAACAGCATAAAACACAAACCTGTACTGCAGGGGTGTCAAAACTCTGCCCTTGAGAGCCAAGGCCCTGCTGTTTTTGGTTTTCGCCTCTTAATTACATATTGATATTTACCTGGAACACAGGTGTTTGTGCTCTTCAGCCAATTCGAGACCACATGGAGGTGTTTCAGCCAATCAGAGACCACATGCAGTTGGCCGACAAGAAAAGCAGCAGGACCTTTGCCCTCCGGGACCTGATTGCAACACCCCAGCGGTCCAGTGTTGGCGTACTCTCTGAGTCAAAGTTTTGGGAAGGATTAAGCTCTTAAACAAGGACGGGATAGACTTTGGCCCAAGTTAAAAGTACAACGGCCAGTCATAACGACAAACGCTCTGCCCTTGATCAGGACAAATCCTCTGGAAGTCCTCTCCGGCGTCAGATATGCCGGACCGACTCACAGAGTCACAGGCTAAATCGAGCTGATCGGACTGAGCCGCGTTCGCAACAGGATATTAAAACCAGCGTCTCTTCTCATTTGGAATGTCTGTTTCATTTCATGGCCTGCATTTTAAACCTCGGAAGACACACACTGTATCTGCCAGAGCGCTATCTGCCGACCCTGTAGAATCTAATGGCATCTGACATCTGTCAGTCAGACTTTGATGATCCGAGAGGCGAACAGGGATCGCATCTGCTCGCCAGTGTGTTTTGAGGATGAAGGTAAATGATGCCGATAAATTAAATGCGTATCACCTTAGGGGGTCGT
This sequence comes from Chanos chanos, assembly GCF_902362185.1. Lineage (NCBI taxonomy): Eukaryota > Metazoa > Chordata > Actinopteri > Gonorynchiformes > Chanidae > Chanos > Chanos chanos. The sequence goes on from NC_044503.1 coordinate 24,501,026, forward strand.
TCCGAGCCACCTCCAGAATGCCTCCCTAAAAAAAGCGACACATAAGCTTTTCGTAATGGCGCTTTTGGAAAAGGCGTTTTATTGCCTTTTATTTCCACGGATGTCTAAAAGCACGGAAAACGCATTAAGGCATTGTCTTCACAGATCATATCAGTCAAAATGAGAAGCAATGAATATTTGTGGCTCCAGCACCAACTATACAATACTGAAACAGTTACAAACCTGTGGTTTCTGAAGTGTAAGGGAGCCAACCGTATCCAGAAATGTCTGAGATGGTTAAGAAAACGCGTAGCCGGTAGGGGAATGAGATTCAGGTTTGTCTAGATCTTCTGCTTGAGGACCTCGCTCAAAAACAGAACTTCAAAGAGACCTCTAACAAGAGTTTCACAGTCTCGCAAGCTTGTGTTACCTAGTTTCATAAAAGTGTGTTGGGGGCAAGAGAGGAAAAGAGAAGGAGAGAGAGAGAGAGAGAGAGAGAGAGAGAGAGAAGAGGAAGAGTAAAGTACCAGACATGAACATACAGAAAGAGGAAAGGGAAAATGAAAAAACAAACAAAAGAAGGGAATCAGGGAGACGGAAAATCAAAAGAGCAAGAGGAAGAGGAGCTGAAAAACGAAAGTGAGTCAAGCACACATTCATTAATGTTTATCTACTCCAGAGCTGAGCAAAGGAGCATGCTATGGGCCCTTGGACACACAGATAGGCTAAGGTAATTAAGAGGGCCTAGGGGCCAGGGTTTCTGCCTTTATTAGCATTCTCTCACGGCTCCAGCCAATCTCTGAGCTAGTCTGGCCAAAACAATCAATCCTTAATCCCCCCCCCCCCCCCCCCGCATCCTACCATCCCACCCCCACCCCTCCATTCCTCCTCCAGGCAACGGCCAAATAATTCAATCCACGCTAACGTATGCTAATCGTATTCCTCTGATGATTACACCGCACAGTCAACATTGATCTTCTCTGACCTCCCAAAACACAATAGGCTCTAACAGGAGGGGGGAGAAAAAAAAAAAAACAACTAACAAATTTGTCTTCCCGATACAGCACGAGCAAGTGAGTGTTTTGCACCTGTAACTGAGCTTTATTGTCTCCAGGGCATTGGAATCGTGATGTTGCAGTTTTTTTTCCTCTTGTGTCTCTTTTCATTTCCTCAAAATCCAGCTTTAACCCTCAAATAGCTCAAATAGCTAGTTATACTACGTAACAGGTCTGGTCTAAAGACCACTGTGCTTTGTTACCAAAAGTCAAGTCACTCCCCCCTTGACCAGTGATGTCATAATTAGCGCTGTTTGTGTTTGACCCGAAAGACTCAACAAATTGTATTAGAATGTTGATGTAAACAATAGTCATGTTAGATAAGGTACACCACTCCTTCAACGATGTCCACCCATGAGGAAAGAAAGAAAGAAAAGAAAGAGAGAAAGAAAGAAAGAGAAGTTGAGAGAGATGGAGTGAGAGAAAAAGAGAGAGAGAGAAGGAGGGAAACTAAGTACCACTAGATGGCAGTGTGATGCCAGTTTTTTTCCACACATTGTTAGAGTTGACTCACGGTCCTCCCCACCCCCAGCCGACAACGTGAAAACTGCACAAGCCCTTATGATGGAACGTCAAGAAATGGCAAGATTTCGGTGTTTGTCGTTTCGAAAATACTGAACGAACTTAAGCAACACGTTTCTCAACGTGACCCCCACATCTTCTCCCATGTGGGAGCTCGCTCGCGCTCGTCGTTTTTGACTCAAAGCGTTGCGGTAATCACGATTTCTCACACAGCGAATGTGCCCTTTGTATACTCACACACGCATTAGCGATCACTAAAAGTCCTTTTGTGTGACAGTTAAAGGTTATTTGTGTAACTGCGGTCCCTAGAGTTGGATATCCACGGAGACAGGGCAACATCGGCACAGCTCTTGGTAGTGGGAATGTTTGGAGGTTTGACATAGCTAGCTCATTAGAGCTAGTTTTCATGCTCCCAGTGGGAATAAGGGGAGTTTTAAGGGGCCAAGTCCATTACTCCGAGTCTGTGAGCGTGTTCGTCTAAATGGCTGTAGGACCCAGTTCTCAATTTAATGAACAAAATGCTTTGGTTTCATCATTATTAGTGTGTGTGTGTGTGTGTATGTGTGTGTACGATTCAATATTTTTCATTGCTATGTTGGTCTTTGAAAGTTGTGTAAGTCTGTACGTATGTACATAGTTATGAGTCAAAGTTTTATGGGTCTGTTCATGAACACAAACACACACTCATACAACCCATGCACATACCACACACACACACACACACACACACGCACGTACGCATGCACCATGATTATATATATCGGCATCATCACCTTCTGTTCTTCTCATAGTCTGGAGTCCGGAGCTTTGTCCCCTCCTTTAAAGAAAATGATTTCGGCAAGATCGAGCGTGACCTCAGATAATAGCCCTGCTGCTGACCATATCACACACGAACACACACACACACACACACACACACACACGCACACGCACACGCACACGTGCGCACACACACACACACACACACACACAAAATTCATACTCACTGGTTCGAAGGCACTTTATGGGCTCCAGTTCAGATAAACAGTTGGTTAATATGGTAGAAATGCCTTTATTTTGCCATTATGTTTAAAACACACGTGCTGAGTATGGCACTTACGTAGACATATGACATCCATCTTTGAAATATTAACAATCCTCACCAACTACCGCTGGAACAGTGATGGGACCACTGAGTTTTCAACGTTCCACCAGATGACATCAATATTTTGCACCAAGATATTATCTGTGTAATCTAACAAGACATTATCTGTGTAGTTCACAATTTTGCTTAAAGGAATCACCCAAACTGATCATTAGTTTGGCAATAAAGTAGGTTGCCAGATGACCGCTTTTCTTTTGAATTGCTAGAAGGCAGTTGTCATGTCCACCAACCTGGTTTAACGTGACCACTGTGTCATTTACTAATAGGCCGATACAAAAGTGACTTTCTGTAACTTTTGTACAATTTATCGATAGCAGCCAGTTCTATTTGAACTCCATGACACTTTTGCCATTACACTGTAAATTGATGCATTTTGACATGCTGCTCGTTTGGGATTGAAAATAACAAAATAATTTGCACATTCTCGTTTCATTTTTAAACCTCTGAGGCTGTTTCCGGCAGTAGATTCAGAAGAGCAAGCAACTGAATTGATGAGTAAAATGAGTAAAAGGTATATTTGGACCATTCCAAATAAAAGGGCTTTTCACACCTAATGTGTATGTTTTCTATTACATTTTTTTTCTTTTGAAAATTTCTACCAATCCCAGAAAAGCAAGGAAATAAACAGATTTGACTTTGATGCGCAAAAACTATTTACGCAGAGTCTCACTTGTTTTTCTCAAAGTTTTTCCTTAAAAACATTCATTAATATTCAAGCAACAAAACGACATTGTGGAATAACCATTATGCACTTTGACATAAAACTCCTTCTTTTGGGAAGAAAGCAAGAAAAAAAAGATGACAGCAGATGCAATGGCAACTTTTTTTTGTTTTGTTTTGTTTTTTTTTCCTGACTTCTTGTCTCTTGTAGCTCACTTCCCGACATGGCTTGGAAAATATTATAACGGAGAACAAAATACACAGGACTTTTCTTCTCAACGACCACACCCTTTGGAATACTGTCTGTGAAGTAGGGGTAATGTTTTAACCTTTGGAATACTGTCTGTGAAGTAAGGGTAATGTTTTAACCACCTGAACTGCAACAAATATACAGTGTAAGGAAATCTATTGACTTCAATGGCCAGAGAAACCTGTCAAGTCAATGTGGGGCAACTGATTATGTTGGTGACACCATTTGACAACTATTTGTTACACCACCTGATTTCAGTCTTATCATATTTGTCAGTCACTAACTTAGACACTTATATTAAAATGTGACCTTGAACACAAGTCTTTGCTTTTATGGGGTTTTTTTTTAAATAATAACACAGGGTCATACCATTTGACATGGAAAGTTAAACCAACCTTACCACGTCTTAGATGTCAAGTTGTCATATTTGTGGAACACTTACTCCACATTTTCCTCAACTCTGGCCCTTCGGTTCTCCCTTGTAAGGCTGTGTCTTGTCAAATGGTTGGCTTGCTTGACGTGACGTGATATGTGTATGTGTGTGTATGTGTGTGTGTGTGTGTGTGTGTGTGAGAGAGAGAGAGAAAGAGAGAGAGATTGCTATATGGATATTGAAGCTCATCTTCTCTGGACTTTTCATATTTGTTACATCAGGTAATAGAGAACCTAGTCTGTCATTTGCATCAGTGTTGGACTCATAACCATATGGTTGTAAATGGATATTTTCATGCACAATTATGCATGTTTGTTCATGTGTGTCTGTGTTTGTTTTGGTCTCTAATAATGGTTCATCGCAAATGGATGAGAGACGGTCTCTGGATCTTTGCTGGGTCGGGCTGTTGCTGGATTTAAACTGGGGACAATACCTAAAGATTTAAGCTCTGAGCAACATGCTATTTCAGACTGTGTGTTATCACACTGTGTTACCGTCACACTGACAGCTTATAAAGGCAAATATTCCCCAAACTACTTCTCTTTGAGACACTAATTTCAAAAATGATTTATATTAGTGAGGCAAAAAAAGAAAAAAAAAAACCCATTCCGCTTGCGGGCAGAGTGCTGCATAGATTCTCCCCAACAATCAGAAACATCTGTTTGCTCTATCTCTCTTTCTCTCTCTCTCTCTCTCTCTGACTGCCCTTGGCACTGTGTTCAATTTCCATGTGTCTGTGGGCCGGGTGCATTTGTGTGTGTGTGTGTGTGTGTGTGTGTGCGTGTATGATTTATTCAGCGTATATGTAGACTGTGGTAACTGTCCTCTGCTCCTCACAAATAGATTGAAACCAATAATAAAAAAAAAAAAAAAATGCAGTCACTGTCTTCTGATAGCTAGACAGTAAAGAGCGCAGTCAATAAAAAATGATTTTTTTTTCTTTTTTTTTGACCAGTAAATGCTTTAGGCTCCATTTTCACCACATCGATTTTTATTTTGCTGGAGACGTAACTGATTCATCGTGCATAAGCTTTTGGAGGAAGAGGACTGGACGTTGTCGCTGTGGTGGACCATAAACCGGACTGAGAGCAGGAGTCAGGAGATCTAACGCTGGGAATGTTTGTGACGTCACCGTGAGGAAAGGGCCGTGTAAAAACGCTCCATTGATAAAACACCATTTCCGAGTCCTCAGATACAAAAGACGTCTGGAAACAGTGGGGTTTTTTTTTATCTGAAACAGCTTCTGTCGTCTTCACACCCAGCCTTATACAGGGCAAAAAAAATAAAACATCCTCCTTCATAAATTACTTCCACTTTTCTTTTACCATGGGCCATCTGTCACAGAGGGTTTCTGGTGCTTAAAGCGGAGGAGGGCCTTAGATGGGTTGATTGTATGGAAACGAGCAAAAACCCAAAAGACGAAAAAAACCCCAAACAAACAAAAAAAAACAAAACACGAAACCACGCTGATAAACTCCGAAGCGACTGCAGCGTCCTGAAGAGAAATGCTTTCACATTAGACCCAAAAAGTAAAGCGAGAGTGAGGGAGAGAGAGAGGGAGAGAGAGAGAGAGAGAGAGAGAGAGAGGGAGAGGGAGAGAGAGAAGCCCATTAAGCACCACTGGACGCCGGTAATCAAGAATAACAAATAGCTGAAATTGCTCTCCTTGTTTGTCTTCAAAACTGCTCTATTGTGTCACGGACGTGAGCGCGACGGCCGGGCAATTTGCCGTTGCTTTTAGCGGTTCAGTTTAAAGAGAAAGAGGACACCCAAAGGTGTTGACTCTCCCACAATTCCCCTGTAACTGTGCACTCTGATACGCGTCTTTTCTGATCGTGACCCGTGGAGGTGCTCCGTCTTTTATGTTGCCGTTTAAGTGTGCTTTTTCACTTCGTTTTTTTTTTCGCGTGCATCGCCAAAAAGGCCGGAGCCGAAGCAGGTAATGTTTATTAATATTCTGTGAAAGCGCGCCGTGCAGAAATCGGACAGCGAGGTCAGGTGGGACCGCGGTGACGGAGAAGTTCTGTGATCAAGATAAGGGGATAATACAGACACGGCTGAGGGGAATCTGTCTCTTTCTCTCTGGAGGTCCTTTATCTTACCGTCTCTTTCTTTTCTGTTTCTCTTAAAAGCAAATTTTGCCATAAGATCAGACTTTTTTTTTTTTTTACATTTGAAGGTGATCTCCTGCTGTGAAAGAAATGATATCTTCCTTAGCTAGTCACAGAGTGCGACTTAAAACAAACGCCACATTCACACCACATGGACATATGTGTGTGTGGCCTTTACAATGCGGTCTCATGAAAACGACTAATGTTGCAGAGATGTTGAATTTTGTGAAGCACTGTCCCACGTCAGTGGCCACCTACAGACTTAATGAGGTCCATGTAGAAAATGGCCAGTAGGTGCCATGCTGTGATTTGGGTACAGAGCCTGTATTTTTTTTTCTTTTGGCTGCGTGTGTTTGCTTTCCATACACTGATTGCGAGAGTCACTGCCCGGGTTGGCCCACCTTGTTTTGAAGGGACCAACAAAATGTGCACGTAAAATATTTCATATCTGCTCTCTCTCTCTCTCTCTCTCTCTCTTTTTCTCTCTCTCTTTTATGGTGTGCTCATTGGTTGCTGTGCCCAGCATCATCTTTCTCCATATCACTCATGTCCCTCGTTCCTGCTTTTGTATGCCAGTTGCCTTAACGGTCAGTTTATGAGAATTTTATATCTACGCTATGGGGGTAGAAAGACCTACAAGAGACCATCTGTGTTCTCCATCAAACAAACCACTGGTTCCAGTTGTGGGACAGGAGAGGAGAGCTGGAGGGCCTCCTTAGTACCCCCCAAAACATGAATCAGGTTAAATCAAGTGTCCCGGCATTCACTGTCAAAACCAACCATTTGTGATTTGACAGTGACACCAACAGAAAGCAAGACCAATTCTAATCAGCAAAAACTGTGATACCGTGTATCTGATTTGCAAGAGAATCTACACTGTGTGTGTGTGTGTGTGTGTGTGAGAGAGAGAGTATTCCGTAAAACACTACACGGGTAACTGTAAAAACAGCGTGACATGAGAGGACCATGAGAGATGCAGCGTTTGAAAATGAAACCTTGTTAATTCCGTTCTAAACTGCGCGCGCGTCTACATGTTCAAAGAAAGGCATACTTGCTGTGTCCTGTGTTTCAATGCGGGAAAATTGATTTCATCTGTCTTCTGCGCCAACTGCACTTCTATACTTCCCAACTCAGCTTTTCTCAGATGTGCAGTTGGTATCAGCTATACAGTCATTTAGAAATCAATACCAGTCCGACTATAGGTCGATAACAACACTTTTAAAGTGGGTGGCAGATGAGGGAAACGAACAATTATTTTCACATTAGTAAATTATCCATGAATACATACATGGATGATTTCATAAAAACAACATAACACAAATAAAATGTTTGAATCATTTACACACGGAATTCAAACTGCTTCACCTGTGGGGCTTCTCTCTCTCTCTCTCTCTCTCTCTCTCTCTCTCTTTTTATTTCAATTTCTCCTGTGTTCCAATTTGTCCTTTTGTTGCTTGAGTTCATCATACAAAACTACATTTTCCCATGTCCACATTCTCATTAACAGCCTAGTATTGTCTAATTGTGGGTACGACTCTAGGCTCGAAACTCCACGTTAGCTCCCAATGCTTGAATGTGCGTGTCTGTGGCAGAAACGCCGCTATGCTTGAGGATGCTGGAAACCAAACTCATCATACGTGACCAGCGAGCAAGCTCTTAGCTAGACACTTCACTAACCGCTTCATGAATGTTAGCAACATTACAACGAGTACAACATTCACACCAAGTGTTTTCCAAGAGCTTTTCTGACATGCATGGGACATGCACACTGCTTATAAACATTTTTTCCCTCTTTTTTTTTTCTTCTTCTTTCAGTTGCTCAACCCATCATGACACCGTTTACTTGTAAGTTTATCTGATATTCGGATTCATTAAAAAAAGAAAGAAAGAAAGAAAAAGAAAGAAGGAAAAATGAGCCAGAATTCATAGGACTGGTTTGTTAAAAGACTCCATTCTGATTATGAAACGTGATTATGATTAAATTTCATTCAAAGCAACTGCAAAGTAATATTGATCTGAAAAAAAATGTCTCTTTATTTAAAAGAGACTCAAGGACAAGCTGAGTGGCTCATTGACCAGAGAATGTAGAGCGAAGTTTAAAAAAAAAAAAATCAACATGCAGTCAATGTAAGCCCGTTTGGGAATAAGGAACCATGTGTGTATCTGTGTGTGAACTAATGGACAGGGGACGGTAAATGAGAATTTCCTTTATTCACCTAATGCCACTGCTTATAGCAATTGGCCACCCCCCCACCGCCCAATCCCCTGCCCCCTTTTTAAAATAAAGTACAACTCGGCCACTTTCATGAAAACTATGTTAAAAGAATTGCTTTTTAATGATAAAAAGACAAAACAGACAAACAAACAAACGAACAAAAAAATCTTTTAGATAGAAGAAATGTGGCAGAAGATAAAATATGTCACAACCAGGTTTGTGAAGAATATTAAAACCTCAAAAGAAAACAACAAACAAAAAAACAAACAAACATACATGTCTTATTTTGTTGAAGGAAATGAAAGTCTATAACAGGGTGAAGAAACCTCAGGGTTGCGGCCATTGTTTTTGTTTTTTTTTGGGGTGGGGGGGGGGCGGATACAGATGAGACCACATGTGGGAGACACGGTAGGAGTCACCACAAAAACAGGAGGACAGGAGGACACAAAACCCTCCTAATTAATTCCCACCTCTCAGGTCATCTTTAGGAGTCCTAACATGCCCTAACACAAAGCTACGCTCCAGAGTTCCTTTAATGGCATGTTGAGTCACGGATGTGGCCAATCAGCTTACCCCCCCCCCCCGTCGAAGGCACACATGGAGAGAATCCAGCCAATTATCCACCACAAAACGCCAAAAGCTCTTTATCAGGCGGCAACAAGAGACTCTCAGACGGAGGAGCGGGAAATCACCGGTGCCACACAAAGCAAAACAAAACACCTGCATTTAACAGCAGCTGATGAATTGCCCAATGAGACTGAACGGATCAGGTGAGAGGGAGGGCCTGACTGGGAGAGTCATTTTGCATTTGGTTGCAATGAAAAACCCATCATTCACTTCCAAAGTTGTTGTACAAGTGTTTGTGTTTGCATAACTTGTTGTAAATGGTTTGTATCACCATGCTTAGCTGAGGTCATTTACATTTACTTTGACATACAGTAGGCCTACGTAAGTGAAGTCTTATGTCCCTGCCTCAGTTAGGTCAAATTCAGCACTTTTTCATTTCTTTTTAACACAGCCAAAAGTTTACAAAGTTTTATGTATTCTTTTTTTTTTTTTTTTACAAATGTTTTTACTGTGCCCTAGACACTTTATTCTGTTCCAATAATGTTCAACAATGTTCCTAAAAACACAGAATATTTTATATTCCTGTCCAGAAGCCTGAGCTTTGATGGATACTGTTACAGAAATGGTTCTCTAACCTGTATGAAAGATGGTTACAAACCAAATGCAAGTAAAGCAACACGTGTAAGAAATAACGATTTATTAAAACTGGCTATATGGACATATAAGCATTTGAATGACAGAGACTTAAGTAGGTCGTTATGCTGAGTCAGGCATGTACAGTAGGTGTACCTGAAGATCTCCTGGGTACTGCCGATCCACGTGGCTCTGAGTTACCACTGGGGATCCACAACCATAACAACCTGATAGTACAAGTCATGATCTGAGCACATACGAGTCAGGACCATGAAATGGCGGGGTTAGGCGTGGGATCCGGGAGGTGCTGACTCGAAGGGTCTTTGAGGCATCATCCTGATGAACCGTTTGATGATAGTGAGCGTGTGGTGTGCGTTGAAACATTCTCACGTATAACTAGTTTACAGTTTTCTGCCTTTAGATGAAGCTCTTGACTAGAGTGACCCAAAGTTGTTACTGTCTATGTCAGATTGGACACATCGTCAGGGTAACCTTGAGGTTAAGTGCCTTACTCAGGGGGCAAATCGACATTGAACTTTCACACCTGGGGTTTGAACTCACAACTCCATGGTTGCCAGGCAACACTATACCATCGAAGCCATAAAATATAATACCCGTTATATAACCGAAAATTGAAATTACAGGTTTTAATACTGTTGTAATTATACTTCAAACTAGGCTCCGCTGAAGTTAACTGAGCTTTTTAGCATTTTTCATCATGTGCTGACTGATGGCTTATGCTGCTATTTTCAGGATAATTCACTATTTTGGTGTAAGATTGAAGAAAAAGTGTTTCAAACATTTCTGAGGACTGCCACCCAACTTTAGACCCATACATCACCCAGCTGCTGATTGTGCCTAATGTGTGTGCTTGAGTTTTTATGGGACTTTAAGGTTATTTAGACCTGCAGTGGAATCCACGTAAGCTCTGGGGAGAGTATCGTTTGAGTTTTGACACTGCTAGAACTTACCCAAAGTCAAGTTAAAAGAATGTGTTTTTAAAATGTCATGCTTTATTTAAAAAGCTCTGCACCTTTTTCTGCTACTTTTTATGCAATAGATTAATGGTAGATAAACACTGCTCTATTTTTTTCTTTTCTTTTTTTTTAAAGCTGGAGGGTATTGTTGTGCCTTAGATGCTCAGTTCCTCAAATTCATTAATAATTTAAAACAGAACAGTCCTGTCTAATACAGTCTCTATGTGAAAGTATCACCAAACTACACACAGACAAACCACACACAGACACACATGTATGTTTGTATAATCGCACAAACGCACACACAAGCACACATACCCACACACACACACACACACACACACACAAGCTTTATTACATGTGTGATTTCTTCCACCTGTAATCTCAGTATATTGCAGTCTGTCTCAGCATCAGAAAGTCAGCAAAGCTAAGGACAGCACACATACACTACTCCAGAGGATTAGGGCTGCATTTTCCATAATTCCAAAGAAAAAAAAAATCAGGTAAGACATAATTTTGATATTTTTTGGGTTCTCCCTCAGTCAGCATTTATAGAAAGTGTGTTTTGTTTAGTGTCAACAAAGATTTGTCAAATTACACTGAAGATCCTGCCTATAACAGAATTCAGTGTTTTTGATGTGGTGAGAGATATACCCTAATATCTTAATCGAACACACACACACACACACACACACACACACACAAAGACACTGTTTTGATTTAGTAAAAACACCATGAGAAATTTCTGAACTAGTGGACATAATGAATGGGTTTATGTATAGGATTATAATGAGCCGTGTTGGTATTTGATATCTGTTGTGTGGATGGTCTGCTGATACAGAAACACTCTTCTTACATCAGTGTTGGCAGAGAGCAGGACTGACAGGCATCAGACAGCTGAGGGTAAGTCTCTTGTCTTTTACTGTCACATGACCTCCTCACTGAATGTGCTGTCAGTGTCTGTGGACCTGAGGTCAGAGGTAGCTGAGGCCTTTTGCTTAGGCACTTTAATTAATATCACTTGATTCCTTTCTGTCTGTCAGTTGTGTGTGTGTGTGGGCGTGGGTTGGGGGGGTGGGCATGAGAAAGAGAGAGAGAGAGAGAGAGTGTGTATGTGTGTGTGTGTGATTGTGTGCATACGTGTGTGTGAGTGTGTGTGCGTGAATGCATGTGCGTGCGTGCGTGTGTGTGTGTGCGTGTGCGTGCGTGCGTGCGTGTGTGTGTGTGTGTGTGTCTGTGTGCGTGCATGTGTGTGTTTGTGATCAGTAGGGCAGTGTTAGACATACATAGTGAAGCATGATGAGAGAGGCTCATTCTCTACAGTGGCATGGCCTCTCTCAGTCAGAGAGAAGACTGAACATCTAATCAAGAAACGCATCCTGACACTGCAGACGCAATTATCCAGCATTAGGGTCAATGTGCTTACTCAGTCTCATCTCACTCACACACAAACACACACTAATACACACACATGCACACACTGAGAGAGAGAGAGGGAGAGAGAGAGAGAGAGAGAGAGAGAGAGACAGACAGACACACACACACACACACACACACACACAGACACAAGCATACACACACTAACACACACACATGCACCTACTGACAGACATACACACACACACACACACACACACACATGCAGAAGGACATTAAATATTCATGCATAATAGACAGACTATGCTGGCATACAGAACATGAAAAATTGTCTTTGTAGCTTTGTTTTCCCTTTTCACAAAATCTTGAGCAGACTGAGAGTGTTAAAGCTGTAGAATCATTCACTTTAGAATTACTCGTGTAAAGACATGATGTGATCAAATAAAACGATTGAATTCATGACTGCATTGGCTGCATTTCCTCATAATTTTCTTTTGTTTCTATGAGTAGACTGCATTTACTGTATTTTTGGGGGAGTTTCAATATTTCAAAATTAAGATCTAGACATTTCTGGTAACTTCATAAATCCCAAATGCTCCAACTGGACACACACACACACACACACACACACACACACAAACACGCACTGCTGGTGTAATCTATCTTAATCTGATGATGATATGTCTCATTGTAGAACTTCTTTGACCTTTTTTTGGATGGAAAACTGATGGTGGCAAACGACAAACACATTTTAAAGAGGATTACATGTCCAAAAATCACACCAGCTGTTATTGTTTGGTATATCAGGTTACTGGAGTCTATAGGGGAAAAGAGAAAACTCTGCTTGTTACAAAACATACGGCGGTTTTAGGGGTGGATTGTCCCTATCTTGTATGTGTGAGATTCATAGTCCCTGAGTGCACATACACATTCACACACACACCCTCACACACACACAATCCCAGCAGGGCTGTGAGGGCTGTGTGTGTGTGTGTGTGTGTGTGTCTGTGAGTGTTGGGGTGTGAGTGTGTATGGGAGGAATATACAGGTGCAAGTGGAAGACTCTGTACTTTCTCTCTCAGTGGTCTTGTTGCTCTTTGGCCTTGTTGTTCAGGTCGGCATGGCTTTTCTGTAGTGGTGTGACCCACACAAGCGTGAAGAACAGTGTTTAAGGGAATGAGTTTGGGGGGGGGGGGGGTACTTAGAGTGTGAAAGATTTATGAGCTTTCTGTGCCCCAGGAAACTATGTTTGTCAAGTGTACGTGTGTGTGTGTGTGTTTGGGTTGGTGTCCCTGTTTGTGTGTCATGGCTACATGTGAGTTTCTATGTGTGACTTTTATATATGGGGGTTTTAAGTGTGAGTTTGAGTGTGTGTGTGCATATGTGTGAGTGTGTGTGTGTGTGTGTGTGTTTGGGCTGGTGTGCCTGTTTGTGTGTGTGTGTGTGTGTGTGTGTGTGTGTGCGTGTGGCTGTGTGTATTGGTTTAGTTGGTTTCATTTGTGAAGGCTGTGTGTGAGTTTCTGCGTATGATTTTTTATATCTGGGGTCTATGTTTCTGTGTGCTTGTGTGTGTGCTTGTGCATGTGTGTGTTTCATAGGAGGCAGCCGGTGTGCTGGCACGTATGTGAATGCATTTGGAAAACAAATGCAGGAACCAACTGGACACATGAGGACTGAGACGAAGCGTTCAGGGACGACCAATCAAATTTTTAAAAGCGCTCCTCTGTGCCGCGGGGCCATGTGGTTTCCTGTAGATTTATCCTTTGTTACGCATATAAAAATTTAATGACGATAAATAAACACAGATGCAGAAGCTGTTTGGGCACAAGTTGTTTGGGTTTTCAACTCGCAAGGTTAACAGCTTCTGCATTCTTCTTCAGTAAATATTTCATTTGATTTTTTTTTTCTTTTTTTCTCAGAATTTATTCATATTTTACCTCGCGTCACTTTACGCGAAAAACAGAAATGCTTTCTCGTTCTTTCAGCGTAGCCGCGTGGTTATTTTGCATTATCATCCAGCGCTAATACCTGCATTTGGCGTTTGTGTTGCGTCTGTTGGTGCCACAGTCCGTTCATTGTAAACAATAATTGGTACTTCACTCAGTGAAAGCAGTGCGGGGTGGGGGGTGGGGGGGGGGGTAGCGCTTTGAGTAGAGGCTCGGATAATAGGAGTGAGGGAAAGAAAACGTCTGTGCGCAATTCTGTCTGATTAGCATGTGAATGAAGTTCTCTGAGTCACGGCGTGAACCTGTTAGCCGGGATATGTCATCAACCTCGCTGCGATAGAAGAGCCCCATTTAGCGTGAATGCCACCCATCTGGTGCCCGGGCATGGCTGGAAAACCACCGTCGCTTTTTTGTGAGGAAGACATATTCGCATAGGCCATAAGGTTTTTTTTTTTTTTTTTTGTTTAGCTAATTGAATTCTTCTGCACTCTCAATTAAGGAGGGAAGTAATTAAAAAGATGCGGGTGCTGGCGTGAATTGCCCGTCGGTGACCAGTTTCGCTGCCAAGGTTACCTATGCTGCTCAACTTTGTGCCCAAGCAATCGGTTTTTGGTGGTGATGGCGAGGGGGAGGGGGTGGGGGGGGGGTGACGACGATGTTTTCTTTCCCTTTCTATCACATTTCATCATATCTCAGAGATTCCAGACGGTTTCCTATCAGCTCAAAATGCATCAGATGTGACGATTAGACAGATTTGTGTCTGCTCTTCACGCCTGTGTTTTATAGATCAAGACCCTCTCCTGCTGGCAGGCTCGCTTTAACCTACAAAAGCATCCAGATGTGGAGCTTTATTCTCAGGTGGTCTAAAAGACCCACGATCTGACCCTGTAGCTCCGCCCCCTCCCCCTTCCCCAAAGCGAGACAGCATCGTTAGTTTTCCCATCACGGTCTCTTCTTGACGGGTTGACATATGTCGGAAGAGAGGCAGAAGTAGCCGGAAAAGTGACCACCAGGAGGAAGGAACTGCGGTCGTGTCGAAAAACGGCCTCCAATTAATTTCAGCCGCTAGAAAGCGCCTGGCCCCCCTCGCCGCCATCTGTGCCCGTCCCCCGACACCTCACAGAGGAGGCACAGAATGGAGAACCATAGAACGGAGCGGAAGGGTGGGTCACAGTGAGGTTACAAAGTGGAGAAACCATAAGGAGGGATAAAATTTGGGATAAAGGATGAAGTTGAGAGGATAACTGAACACACACACATACACGCGCACACACACACACACACACACACACACACACACACACACACACACATACAAAAGCTAACTGTAGTTTTATCAAACTATCTGTTTAGGCAGTTTGGAAGTCTGAGTCTGTTTTTTTACTTTAATCCATCTCTCGCTCTGGGGTTAGGAGAGTATGGTAACCTGTGTTGGTGGGACACCATTGGAGCCGTCGAGCTTTGTTAATTAACACAGCAGATGAGGCAATTAAATCAATATGTGAGTGACAGAAGCAATTTGTATCCCATGATTGAATATCAAACAGGACAAGAATCAAGCTCAGGGAATTCCTTTGTAATTGTGTTGGCATAATTAATTTTCTTTGTTTCTTTATTTTAATTCCATAACTCAGAGTGAAGCCAAGCCAAACAATTAAGACGCAAAACCTCTCCGCATACGACCGGGGAGAGGAATTGTTTTTTTGGAGGTACGCATGAGACGCTCCAGCGCTTTGATGTTGTCTCGCAGTTTTCCTCATGGTTCTCTTAAGTGTGGCTTCCTCCTAAACACACATATTCACCCTGACTTCTTTAAACACTCCTAAACCTTTGATTTGAAACCTCAGAAGATTCAACAACTGATATTAGAGCTGCAGGCGGCTAATTTGGTATCCTGCAGATTGTGTGTACTCTCCACGAGCAGAGACCAAAGCTGTTTCCAACTGTCCACCAGCGTAGATCTCTTTCTCTAATGCAACTTTATTTCTCTCTCCCTTGTGCAGTTTTATCAGAAAATGAGCAGGGCAGGAGGAGTGAAAGAGAGAGAGAGAGAGAGAGAGAGAGAGAGAGAGGGAGTGAGAGAGAGAGACAGTGGGGGGGGGGGGGTGAGAGAGAGAGACAGAGAGAGAGAGACTTCTCTTTGATGTGTGAAGAGAGTTCAGCCAATGATGTTTTGTTGCCAGTCTGAGTCATGTGACCATTTTTGGGTTCCTCTCGAATGTTTGTAAATGACATTTCATCAATGCATTGCTCTCAGAGCCATGTAAAGTTCACTGAGTATTCATGTTCTTGCAAGTATTTCTGTTGTCTTGATTAAAAACTTGGAACAAACAGATGTGTGTGTATGCGTGGAAAGAGAGAGAGAGGGAGAGAGAGGGAGAAAGAGAGAGAGAGAGAAAGAGAGGGAGAGAGAGAAAGATAGAGAGAGCACTCAAATGAATCTAGGACCAGCATTTTTTTTTTTAACTCAGCTTGTCTTTTCTCCTCCAATGTTTTAATCAATTTAAACTCCCCACAACACATCACGGCTGGTTCATTGATCAGAAAATCAAACCTTATTTCATTTCCCACTCTATGCCCCCCCCCCCGCCCCCCCATAATTTCAGTATTTGATATAAAAGCTCATATGCTGTAGTGTCGTTGTTTGGACTCTATTCATCATGGGGTTTTTTTTCAGTTATGCCCCAAAGGAATCCTTTGCTCCATCAGACACCATCAAGTTCTGTACATATGCAAGTTAAGATACAATGCATACAATCCACGCACATGCTGTCTTTAGAATGACTCAAAACACTTCAAAGCTTCAACAATCAATACAATTAAATAAGAATGAATCACTTTAGACCCATACTAAAATCAAGGTCCAGGGTTTCTCTTCTTCTTCTTTTTCTTCTTCTTCTTCACCTTTTTTTTATCACCTTGCCTTGAAATCTCAAAGTTTTGGAGAGATACCATGACTCAGCTGCTAGCTGCTAGTCTTTCCCTTCACATTTATTACTTCTGGGTAATACCCAAACCAAGGTGGAGGTAACACTTCATTCTAAATATAAATCCAGCCGTTGAAAAAAAGGTGATGTGTGTGTGCTTTTTTTTTTTTTTTTTTTTTTTCTGTTGTGCAGTGTCAATGTTGGCATCTGTGTCTTGTTGCTGTTCTGGGAAGGCAGGAATCCTCCAGCGGGCAGACTGTTACCTCCCACTCCTTAATGATTATACCTAAATATAAAACATATCCAAGACACGTTATGAGGCAAATCTGCCGTCATTTGACTCTGTCTAAATGCGAGATAGTTATTAGAATGAGCGAAATGTAAACGTAAACTTAGGATTTTTATTAACGTTTGAAATAGGACTTTGTGACACATGCGTTAAATATACTGAACCATTAGTAGAGGGAGACAGAGCAGAAAACCGTAACTCTGGGCTTTATTAGATGATTCTGGGTTGTCTTCTAAAAAGGATATACGATTGTGAGAGAGAACTCCAAAAATTTCCTGCTTCCCTGTCAGAGAAAAAAAAAAAAAAAAAGACTGACTTCTTTACCGCAAAGGGACTACTGCATATTCATGACCGCAAAAGATTAATTTATCAGACTCTGCAAACGCGGCGAGATTCCGCACGCAGCTGTAGGTCAGTGGAAAGTGTATGTTTGTTTGTGTATGTGTGTGTGTGTGTGTGTGTGTGTTTGTGTATGTGGATACTGTCCAGCTTTTCAGAGGCTGGGTTTGCCTGTCATCTCAGCAGTAGCTTGGGCTCATCGCTAGTCTTCTTTCTTCTTGGACGGAGGGGGGGGGGGGGGGGGGGGGGGGGGGGGGGGGATTGGAAATATGAGAAGAAAGACAAGGTGCCCTTCCCACGTCAAACCCTCGAATCCTCCCTCCACGCGCCTCCACTGCTCCACGCGCCTCCGCTGCTCATTACAGGAGCTCTGTTCCTTTTCCACCTGCCAGAACACACAAACAACCAAGCACAGTATTAACCCTGCACCTCATCAATCGCAAAGCCCCTCTGTTCGTGCGTGTGTGTTTGTGTGGTGTGTGTGTGTGTGAGAGAGAGAGAGAGAGAGAGAGAGAGAGAGAGAGAGAGAGAGAGAGAGAGAGGGAGAGAGAAACATTAAGGTGCGGCCTGACTATCTGGGGTTGATGGCTACATTTGGCAGCCCATTACAAATGTGGCCCCATTGCTACAGACAGATGGTGTGAAAGAGAGACAGAGGAAAGAGAACTATAAAGATAGTGAGAGAGAGAGATGGAAGGAGAGATGGAGAGAGAGAAAGAGATAGAGAGAGAGGGAGAGAGAGAGAGAGAGAAAGATGAGACCAACACCCTATAGCATGTACAGAACGGTGGCAGAGGTTTGGGACTGTCCACACACACCCCGTAGCATCAGTAATAGATCTAGTGATAGCTCCACAGCAAGAGGTAATTACAGCGGTAAAGGAATACCTCTGTCAGACACACAATCAGTCTGGCTCTCACAGATTCTACACTCTAGCTCTCTCCACTGCTGCCCCCCCCCCTCCCCAAAAAATGAGCCCAAGCTTTACAGCCACAACATGTTTATTCATGGAGCAATAACCCCAGGTTTTCCCGGGCCTTCCGAGATAACGCTTAAAACCTGCCAATTCCAGGTGAGTCCTTGTCCATTTATGGTCCCCCCCCGCCTTTTTTTTTTCAAGGTGAGTCTGTTCTGTTTAGCCATATGCACCGAGACCAATTAGATTTCCGACACGCTGTTTAACTGCACACCAAGGTACCATAAAGACATCAGTCACGGAACGTGTGTGGAAAGATTTGGACAATTAATCATCCGCACGTCCAGCCTATAACACACATCACAACACATCAGTCATAGAGTACAAAGTTAGGATAAAACCGCATTGCGACGGCGGTGAAGTCCCAGACTCTACACGTCGCCGCTAGACTGGGTACCAGATGTGGACCCCACCCACGGATACGGGCGCTAATTTGACGACGCGCCCTTTTTGCCGGCAGGCGCGTTACCGGCGCCTCGTAGCCGATGGGGTTTGATTTTACCCACGCGTTTTTGAACTGCGCCTCTCTCCCTGGTTGAAAGGGGATCATTTCTGTTGTGAACCTGAGGAAGAGAATGGACAAGGCAGTGGTGGTGGTGGTTGGGGGGGTTGGGGATGAAGGGGGGGGGGTAGAGGGGAGTACGAACTGCATTAGATCCTGTTAAAATCATTTTAGTTCGACCACACGTCATGTCCCCAGCCCTGGGCGAGTGAGAGAGAGAGGGGGAGGGGGGAAAATATAACTCACTCCGCGTGTCGAATCGTGTCGCCACGAGCCCATGCCAGGCAGAACGTGGACCTCATTATGCGCTCTTCATTAAGGGGCACGGAGTCACCCCCCCCCCCCCCCCCCCCCCCCCCCCCCCCCCCCCCCCCCAACACACACACACACTCCCCAACGACACTTTGGCACTACAAACTGCCCGA
The DNA here is from genome assembly GCF_902362185.1 of Chanos chanos. NCBI lineage: Eukaryota > Metazoa > Chordata > Actinopteri > Gonorynchiformes > Chanidae > Chanos > Chanos chanos. The sequence goes on from NC_044503.1 coordinate 24,520,353, forward strand.
GGTTACCATAACTCCAAGTAGCCTTGGACAGTTAGAGATAGATTCTGACTGGCCTCAAAGCTCGTATAATGAAAAAGACCCACAACGCCTTTCAGACCTCGCCCAAAGCTTAACCGCGATCACAATCATTTTATTTTCTAATCAGCTGCACTCGTCTTTCCGAACCAGTGATGGACTTTCCACCTCCACATTTCACCGTCTCCGACGTTCATCCGTTCCTCGCGTTTCTCCGGCCCGGAGAAAAGAGATTTGGGTCAAGCACTCGTAAAGTGACTACGCTTAGTTTAGACTATAACAGAAGGGGGCAAAAATAAAGGGTTTTGCGTTGGTGAAATTCATATTTCCCAGACATTATAATCATGATGGTATGAATAGATACGATCGTACGATACCATATCTTCCTGTGGACCATACAGCCCTCTTTAGCTTTAATGAACTCTACAGAGAGGCTCAATGGTTCTTTTCAATGATTCAGACGGTGCCCGTCTGGCCGTGCACTGCATTTGTAGATATGCACAGCAGACTTCAAGACTCTTGTTCTTAAACAAGCGTTAAGGAATTTACAGTGAGAAGAGTATCGTCAAGCATATGGACTTTAATGCGCCTTAAAAAAAGAAAAGAAAAAAAAAAAACAACCCTTTTTGGATTGCATGCGGTAAACACTCCACTGGTTGAAGTGAGTACTGCCTCATTGGGTCTATGCCTGCACAGGTGGCGTTTTAGTATCCTGTTAGGGCAGGGGAGGGGGAGCAGCAGAGGCTTCCACGGGGTGGGCGAAGTCAATTGATCACTTCCAAATTGGTGACGGGACAGAGAGAGAGAGAAAGAGAGAGAGAGAGAGAGCTGTGTTCACGCCTGTGTATAAATCCCAATTAGGCCTTGATGCGACCTGTCCGACCCTATGATCGACTCTTTATTCCTCCCTTTTCACGACGACATCAGTCCGACCTCAGGAGTTATGAAGATTAATATCAGACGGGGGGGTCGTAAATGTGGATTCAGTGTCGCTGGCAGTTAGCAAGCCACCCCCCTCCCCTCCCCTCTCCTCCCCCACACGCCAACATACACCCCTCTCCGCACCCCCGCTTCAGACGTTACACAGCTCCGAGAGTCAATATCGGTTTAAAAACAAGCAGCCCTGTCCACTGCCAGGTGCCAGAATAATAAACTAATTTAGCCTTACCTCAGTTCCTCCTATTAGAACGGGTAATATCCATCACGGAAAATTATTACAAAGTGCCCGATCTGGGTATCGATGTCCGATAATACGCATCAACCTGAGTTTGGACAGCCACCAAATCTCGATGTTATGTAAGCCAGTTTGTGTAGAAAGTATGAAGATGTAGCAATGATTTAATGATTTTTCTCCTCTTCATCATTTGTACACCGTCCATTTTAAATTGCGTGCTGGTTGTTTTGAGCGTACTGCAGAAACTTTCTAGCAGATGATGTCGTAAACATTTTTGGAATTGTAATGCTCAAATCTGGTAAATAGCACTAGAACAGTGTTGCTATAGATTCAAAACTTTGCAACATTAAGTTATTGTCTTTAGCCAACCATTGAACATTAGCACACTTTTGTACTAATTATACAAGTTAGACACATCCAAAACAAACAAACAAACAAACAAACAAAAATCACGCTAATGTGGTTTCCTGATGTTTGCTAAGGGATAGACAGACTTTCTCATTTACTCCTAGGCTGTTGACTTTTATGGAAGATCAGGGGTTGACCTTCTAAGGTCTCTTCATCCATACGGTTTGGATTTGACTGACGTTTGGATGAGGGAGCTCCTGTCTCAGGTTTAGTCTTATGTTGGACATACTATATGTCAACAGATCAACAAAACAATCATATTGCAACAAGCAGCATGTGAACATTTAGAGAACAACAACAACAACAACAAAAATACACATTCTTAATACAAAATTAATCTAAATCCGCTGTTGTGGCATCCTTGCAAGTTTCTATAAAAGTCATGTTTTTTTTCCCCAAACATCATTGGGTCAAAGAGAACTTTTGACAGCACTCTTAAAAAAAACAAAAAGTGTGAAAAATATATGTAAATAATTCTGCATAAACTGAAGTATAGATCAAAGCATGAACGGGAACAGAGAGGTGTGATTTCTGTTAGGGTGTGGTAACAGGGGAAATACTCAACTTCACGGTTTGACTTTGAGGTGGAATGACTTCGTGGTGCCGAGACGCTACATCTGAGACACCAGGATCTGTCCCTGGATCTTTCTGTTTCGTAAGAGCTATTTCCAGCCCCTGTTCAGATTGATTCTCCCACTGCCCTGAGATCCCTGGTAATGAAGACTCTCCCCTACAGGAAAGTAGGATTTTAAATAAGCGGAGAGAGGAATCACCTCAGTGACAGTGTAGGAGTAGCCCGCACTCTGAAAGGTGAATGAGTATGTGTGGAGCCATTGTTTCAGCCAATCGGGATTTTGGCAGCCGGTCTAGGCCACGTGACTGATTTTGGGATTTCATTGGAATACTCACAAATGACACTCCATCAGCGTGTTGCTCTCAAATAGGGTTTCAAGTGTGATAGGGTTTTTAATAAGGGGATAAGTGAACCACCTTAATGGCCTTAATAGCCCTCTGTTTGCAAGGAAAATGAGAGAGAGAGAGAGAGGGCGAAAGAGGGAGGGAAGGGGAAAAGACCACACATTTGGGTGCCACCACAAGTTTAATGCCCTAGCAGTTTTACCAGCCAATAAACTACATAAAATATTTAGAGAAATAAAGGCAAGATTGGAAGTTATGCAAGACTACAAGGTGGGGCATCAGGAGGGAAACAGCGCCTATGTTGGCATGACTGTGGTGGGTGATATTTGATCGCTAGTTGATTTGTGCACTGTGAGTAGACTACACATAATAAATCAGTTTTTCTATCTGTTATTAAAAGTGAACAATAGACTATGATTTCATTCAGCTTGTCGTTTAAATGCACATTAAAATTGACCTTTCTAGAGAGAACATTATAAATCATTGTAAGAACCTCTGGCTCAACTTTTTCATTTATCAGAACATAACATGGGGGAGAGAAAATTCAAGAATTTGGCAGAGTTAAATAAATAAATAAATACCTTAAAAATAAAACATGATCTCCGGGCATTTAGCGTGATTATCTCACAAGTGAGATTCATTGCCGTACACTGTAATGGAAGGGAAAGAAGGAGAGGAAGAAAAAAAGAGGAGAAAGAAGAGGAGAGATTTACAGGATAATGGATGCAAGGCACAGTTTTTAGATGAACTGCTCAGTAATTTAATCAGTGACTCGATAAATATTTACGTTCATTTGAAACGAGATTACGCTTTCGCCAAGCAGTCTCGAAGTTCGGCGCGTCTCTCCCGGGGATGTGGATGGGAACGAATTTTTGATGAGACGGTTTGATCTCTCCAGAGGGCCAAACTCAGAAAAAAAAAAGTTAGAAGAGCCTTTTTTTTTTACAAAGATTTGATCAAGCCTTTAGTTTCATCGAAATGATACACTTGAAGGTCACCTTTGTGTGTACTGTTGTTGATTGCTAGCAATCTGTGTGGTTGAATTTGAAGTTGGAGGAGGAAAGCAAGCGAGAGGACTGAATTTAAGATTCATTGCAGCAGATCAGCTGGGGGTGTGGTGGGGTGGGTGGGGGTTTCTGGTGATACATAAACTTATCATATCAAATCCATAGCAGAGTGGTCTGAATACGCATTAAGAACATATATATCTGATCATCTATCAACATCATCATCACCACCACCGTCATCGTCATCATCCTTATCCTCATCCTCATCATCATCATCATCATCTTCAAATTGAGCTGTTTTATCTAAAAGCTATATATTTCAGATGGTGATTCATCATGGTGATTTTTTTTTTTTTTTTGTGCTGCTGAGTCACCCTCTCTTCTGTCTTCTGTAGTCTCCACTTGATTTCTTTTAAATATTGTAAAAAAAACCTACCAAGGTCTTTTACAGTCCTCTCATAGAGGGCTTCTAATACTGACCACATACAGATACACCTTGATGGGGATTTGGGGTGGAGTGGGAGTACATTGCAAAACCATGAGAAATAAAGATAATTTATCATAACAATATATATAATATATGCAATACAGCATACATATACATAATTTCTCATTTCTTCTCCAGAGCTCCGAGTCCCTATGCTGCCAAACAAAATAGAAGTCTATTTTATAATTACGACTTATTTATTTTATTTTGCTTTATTATTATCATTTATTTTTTATGATGTACTTTCCCCCCCTGTTGCGATAATGCTTTGGTCGCTTTTGGTTTTGATCTCCAGCTGCAAACGGCAGAATGAAAGCTGTGTCGTAAAAAAAAAACGACAGAGCACAAGAGACAGACAGAACAGGCTGCTCAAAGCACTACTTTCAATCCAATAATCAAAATCAGAGGAAAATGGAGGGGGGGGGGGATGGACAGAATATATAAAAAGAGAGAGAGAGAGCAGGAGGAGAGGAGAGATAAAGTGCCTGCTAACAGCTTTTTTCTTTTTTTTTTTAGCATGTTTATGCTTTATGTTGTGGAGAAGAAAGCTCTTTAGTTCAACCAGACAACTTAATCAAACTGCTATAATTTAACACCTGAGGCCTAAACGTATGATTGTTATCACTACAAATAAATAAACATGAATGAAAGAGGGGGGTAGTAGAGGAAAAAACGTGTTCTTGAGCTTTTTCAAAAGCCTCAAAGCTCATTTCAGTTGAGTCATTGAACTGAATGGCCAGGGGTTATGTGTTCAGTGAAGAAATAAGTATACAAAATGAAGAGCCTGAACAACAGTTCTTTCTTTCATTAAGAAATGAAAATATACCAAGCAATGAATGAGCGCAAACAGTATAGGACATTTGCCTTTCATTCATGAATGTATGCGGGACAAAGGCATAAACACATAAAAAATTTGAATAATTCTCTTTCAAAATCAAGGCTAGGAGGAATTACGTCTGAGTTTCGAACTGTACCCGACTGCTTTTGGCTGTGAATGTGTAGACTGAGAATTGAGGAAAGGAGATGGAGAAAGGTCACTGTAAAACAATCTCATGTAGGTGGTAAACGAAAGAAATCATAACCTCCAGATATCATTTGTCTTCTGTTCTGTGATTGCCTTATGCAAAATGTCTTACTTCTATTTGATTTGCCTCTGCAAAATAATGCAAAAGCGGCAAATTAGATCCAACCATCATATCATGTGATGCTGGAAAATAGATTTTTGATTGGCCTCTCTCATGGCAAAGTCCCCCACCCCATTCTTTTTTTTTTTTTTTTACCCAGTTTTGAGTGATGGTCCATCAAGGATGTGTATAATTTGAATGGTTTGTTGATGGATATATTGATTTAGCTGATACCCCCCCCCCCTTTCTTCTCTTCAAATTGGCTTTCCATTTTATTTCCAGTGTAGCCTGTGACCTGATAAAAGGGCTAAATGATTTTTGAATGGATCAGCGTTTGCCATACTCTGTGGCTCAAGTCCATTAAAAAGTAATTGGAGTTCTGGTTGTAAAGCTTGAATCCTGTTCAGTGAATGAAGAAAGGAACAAAAAAAAAAGAAAAAAAAAAAAGAAAAGTGCTTCACCCTGTCACCGTCTCTCTCTCTCTCTCTCTCTCTCTCTCTCTCAAATAAACACACACACACACACACACACTCACAAACACACATTAAATGCCCATTCAACTCTGACTCTCTGAAGAGCGTCATTAATGCCATAAAATCTAATAAGAGATTTTATGAGTATGCTGTCTCTGCCTCTACATGCACTATGTGTCCTGGCTAAGGCCATTTTTACTATATGTGGTTTTTCCTTACTTACATACTCAAGGTAAAGACATCAGGGGAGAAAATGTTTGAGATCGAAAGCAAACGGGTGACGGAGAAAGCACGTATATGAAAAAAAAAAAAGGCACAGTGAGGCACAGACATCAGTTTTGTGTTTTCTCTTTCCCCTCGTTCCGCAATTTTCTCCTCCATGCTAACGCGCTCTGATTTTCTTCTTCTTGAACCAGTAACGCAAGGGTCCAATCAATAGTTCATTATTAAAGAAACAGGCAGAAAATGTCAATGGTAGTTTTTGTGTAGTAATCATTTTTTTTCCCCTTCCCATTGACCCATGAATGGCTTGTTTAGTTTGGACAGCCAGGCAATCATATTAGTGTGTCATTAAGTGCGAGTGTGTGTGTGTGAGAGAGTGATTGTCTGTATGTGTTTGAGTGATTGTAAGTGTGTACGTGTGTGTGTGCGTGTGTGTGTGTGTGTGTGTGCGCGTGTGTGTGTGTGAATGTGTGTCCCTTCCCCCTGTGTCAGTGAGGTGGGTGAAGCAACCTCTACCTCCATACTAGTCTACATTGTTCTCTATGATTTCCCAGGCCCTATTGTGTGAGAATGACCTAAAGGGTCATAGTAAAAAAGCTGTAATCTATACAGTCTCGTCACATACACAATATCATTAGATAGGAATTATTGATCAGGATTTCACAGCTATCAACTACCAGGCAGTGATGACCACAGCATTTCAGACCAATTTCATAACAGTATTAGAGAGAGAGAGAGAGAGAGAGAGAGAGAGAGAGAGAGAGGGGAATTACATTTATGTAAGAAGCATAAATGTTTGTACGACGGTATACACAGACAACTAACTCAAGGCCACATCTTCATAATTGTTTGTATATGTTATCACAGACAGACAGTTGCCATCATACTGTATGATCAAAAACAGATCAGTGCTAATCAGTGTATTCTATATACTGATATTTCTCCACACTCTCAGTATACAGGTGTTCCTCTTGGTTGAAGCCATCGGTCTAAGGAAAGGGAAACTAATCTCCATGACACAGCGGAGCACATTATCTCCTTATTGGCTGGGTGATGAGAGAGTCCTCCAGTCTCGGCGGGAAGTAGCACCTCCCCCAACGTCTCAGGGGTACCCCGGTGTGCACTGTCATGGACACCATGCCACCCGCCTGCTTTTCCTACCTTTGGTGATTAATTCTCTGTGCCATACCCCAACCCCCCCCCCCAACCCCCTCCCCCCCACAAGCTGCCTGTCTCCCATGGTGATGATGGAAGGGGCTGATTGGGAACTGCACAACGTATCCAGCCCTCTGCCAGTGTGGGGCATCGTTTCCCTGCGGTGACTCGGTTGGGTTCAGTTGAACGACCATAAGGTACCAGAACACTGCAGGGAGCAGGAGGGCGGTGTTTGTGCTGTGGTGGATGACTGGAAGGTGATGTAGGAAGGTGGTGTTGGTGCTGTGGTGAGTGACTGGAAAGTGATGTAGGAAGGTGGTGTTGGTGCTGTGGTGAGTGACTGGAAGGTGATGTAGGAAGGTGGTGTTGGTGCTGTGGTGAGTGACTGGAGGGTGATGTATGAAGGTGGTGTTGGTGCTGTGGTGGATGACTGGAAGGTGACGTAGGAAGGTGGTGCTGGTGCTGTGGTGGATGACTTGAAGGTGATGTATGAAGGTGGTGTTTGTGCTGTGTGTGGTGGATGACTGGAAGGTGATGTAGGAAGGTGGAGTTGGTGCTGTGGTGAGTGACTGGAGGGTGATGTATGAAGGTGGTGTTGGTGCTGTGGTGGATGAATTGAAAGTGATGTATGAAGGTGGTGTTGGTGCTGTTGGTGCTGTGGTGAATGACTGGAGGGTGATGCATGAAGGTGGTGTCTGTGCTGTGGTGAGTGACTAGAAGGTGATGTAGGAAGGTGGTGTTGGTGCTGTGGTGGATGACTGGAGGGTGATGTAGGAAGGTGGTGCTGGTGCTGTGGTGGATGACTTGAAGGTGATGTAGGAAGGTGGTGTTGGTGCTGTGGTGAATGACTGGAGGGTGATGTATGAAGGTGGTGTTTGTGCTGTGGTGGATGACTGGAGGGTGATGTATGAAGGTGGTGTTGGTGCTGTGGTGGATGAATTGAAAGTGATGTATGAAGGTGGTGTTGGTGCTGTTGGTGCTGTGGTGAATGACTGGAGGGTGATGCATGAAGGTGGTGTCTGTGCTGTGGTGAGTGACTAGAAGGTGATGTAGGAAGGTGGTGTCTGTGCTGTGGTGAGTGACTGGAGGGTGATGTATGAAGGTGGTGTTGGTGCGGTGGTGAATGACTGGAAGGTGGTGTTGGTGCTGTGGTGAATGACTGGCAGGTGATGTAGGAAGGAAGAAAGAGGTACGGTGATTCGGACAAAAACTGGAAATTGGTTTTATTGACAGATAAAGGTGCTGCAACCAATGTATTCCCCCAAATACACACACACACACACACACACACACATACACACACACACACTCTTTCTCTCTCGATCTCTCTCTCTCTCTCTCTCTCTCTCTCTCTCTCACACACACACACACACACACACACACACAGACGCGCACACACACATACACACACACACACACACACACATGCGTGAGAGTGAGAGAGAGTGAGAGAGAGAGAGAGAGAGAGAAAGATAAAGACAGCAGATGGTTGACAGAGGGTGGCATGTGAAGCTATGGGAGAGAACTCATCATTATGGCTCTCACACAGGGGAGTGGGCTAAGATATTTCAGATGGGAATACAAAGAGACAATATTATTTTAAAGCATCTCTGCTATTTGCATAGACTTTAATGATTGCGCATCATGGGGGAAACTACATAAAACAAAATGCTAAAAGTTTAAACTGACCTTTATATGGTTTTTGAAGCTCTACCATCCCAAACTAGGGTAGATGGAGGGAGAAAACGGTAGAAAACCTCTTTAAAAAAAGAAAAGAAAAGAAAAAAAAGACTAGCTTTACCATTGAAAGAGAGACTGCTGAGCTCTTACTGCAGCTGTAATTTAGAAAAATTAGGGTTCATTATGTCTCTGAAACGTTATCCACCACTCACTAAGACTTTAATCAAGGAGCTTTTTTTTTTCTTTTTCCTATTTTTTTTTTTTGGAGAAACGGTTGAATGAATAAATAACTGAATTTTCACATGGCAATGCTAAAATGGCAGAGGCCACTATCCCCTGGTAAGAGATAATCACTGAAGGGTTATACTGTAACTGAAGGCCCAGTAACTGCTGTTGTTTATCCTTCATCATAAGAGTGTGTTTTATGTAAATCAAATTTCATGGTCAAGTCTCTAAGTTATCGTCATTGTGAGATTGTAGCGTACAAATATTATTTTGTATCAGTGTAAATGGACTTCTAAAAAAAGCAGATACATTACAGCAAATGGCTAAACATTTGGATTCTTTTTTTGTTATTTGAATAATTTTACTCACTTTACTAAATTCACTAATCATGTTAATACAAATTCAGTTGAAAATAGATTCCCTTCCTGGCCAGCCTAGCCGTCATTCTTATTATAAAACATGTATTATCCGTGTTTAACACTCTCAAAAAACATCCTCTTTAAAACTATCTATTGCAAAGTCAATAATGTTCATTCAAAACAATGAATTCCCTGGTTATGTCACTGTTGGTATAGACAGTCCAAAAGTGCTCACAAACGTCCAGGTAAATCACCTTACCTTGATACTGCTCTTCCTTATGTTTTTTCCTGGAAGTTCCTACTGTCAGTTTGACCCCGGACCTCACAACTTTTGTGGTTGCCATAGAAACAGGTAACCAGGCCGTTTACAGTCAGCAGGCTAAGTGGACACCGGTGTTAATGAGGGATTTACAGCTTTTTCATTGTATCAACAGCTGTGTGATCTTTCTGATTTGTTTGAGCTTTAAAATAAAAACACTTTGGTGCAATAACATGCAATTTGCAACGAGCGTGTGCATGTGTGAGTGTGTGTGTGTGTGTGTTGCACTGTTTGTTTGCCAACCGATGAGCTGAGTGAGAGTTTGATCTTGTTTGATGTTGTTTTGTCACCAACATGAACTCAGAGACCTCTCCTCAGCTTCACCGGATCTTTCCCCTCATTGGCTAGTGACTACATCAGAGTTCATTGGCAGAGATTAGCAAATGGCTAATTCAGCGAATAGCTTACGACAAAGCCATTACACAGAGGTGATCCAGTTCATCTCATTTACCGGAAAAAAGGTTTATTAAATCAAGAAAAAAAGAAAAGAAAAGAAACAAATTACTGTCAAATGACACAGCACTAATCGCAGCTGTGGCTTCTGTCACGTTGACTGTAATAAATTCAGTTTGATACCTGGTTGTTTTAACACACATAATATCAGAATTTGAAGTTGTTTTTTTTTTGCTTTCAAAGGTTTTTGTCGGTTTGAGGACGTTCTTTTGGCGTGTCGTCGGCGATCCTTTCGTCGAAGAAAAGCGCTGTTAAATTCACGCTGCCACAGTCTCAGAATTCAGAAGCTGCCAGAAGCTTTTTTTTTTTTCTGTGTGTGTGTGCCCATGGCCTGCTGACCTACTTCTGCTCAATTCAAGCACACATACTCCTTGAGCTCCTCTCAAGAGGAAATGAATGCGTCAAAGGCCAACGAGTTTGAACTTTAACTGGGCAAATATGACACGGGGGGCTTTCCATGTAATTAAACAATTTAGATATGATATTTTATTCATTCATACGCAAAGCACAGTTTACACTCTTGATTACATCTACGTCTCTGTATTTATTCAGCAAAAAGGGGGAAAAAAAAAATAATCACAACACAGGCAATGGCTCTAAGTACAATACATTCATTAGAATCCTTTGAAGAGGCTGTATTGTTGAGTGGTTGACTGGATTGCAACAATTCTCTATTGTCGCTTTGAAACATTGTCAAATGGGAATCTTCTTTTTTTTTCAACCTTTTTATTTATCCCTTTGTTAGAAACATTTGATTTTCGGCCTTTAACCCCCCCGGCCCGTCCCCCCACCCCCCACCCCACACCCATCCCCGTCCTTGCAACCACCTTCAAATAAATGATAACAATAATCATAATAATAAAAAAGCTGATTTGCTCTCTGTACTGTTTTCCTATCGCGGGAAGAACGCGGGTCAAATACGCGACTCTTAGCGTGAATGATGTGTTGTAGTGTGGTGCTGGGTACGGTGACCCTAACGAAAACGTCATATCATTGGAGGGACCTCCTCCTCCTCCTCCATCTCCCGCTGTGTCTTTTTTTGCTATGGGAAAAATGCCTCAATGTGGGAAATCTTGCATCGCCCGGATGTCCCGTTACTGTCTGATGAATGCGACCTAAGACAGGGGCGAGGTCAGCATTGAAAAGCCTCTTTCATTTTTTCCTTTTTTTTCCCCCTCTTCCGCCTAAAGGTTCCTCCCGGCAGTTCAGACGACGTGAGAATAAATGCTCGTGGAGCGTTTAGCCCATCTTAGCGGGTTGAACAACGAGGGTTGTTTTCTTGTTCGAGATGTTTGTTTCCGGGCCTGAAAAGACGACTTGGAGTCGCTAGGCTTGTTTTTTTTCTTTTTTTTTTGTTTTGTTTTGTTTTGTTTTTTTTTCTTTGGCAGGGGACCTTCACACACCTCTCTTTCCTGTGCCCTCTGTGGATAGCTGGCAAGAGGGACTGAAATGTGGCTTTGTACCTTGTCTTCCTCTACTGATAAATTATATACACACCCCAACTACCCCGTTAATTGAGTTCCCTTTCTCTCCCTCTGTGACCCACAGTACATTAATGGCCTTCTCTGTGTTTGCTTTCAAAAATGAGGCCTCATTCAACAATCTTTTAGACAACAGGACCTTCCTCAAAGTGCTTTTGAATAGGATTTTTATCTGCCGCAGTCTATTCACATCAACTCTTTTTTTACCCCCTCTCTAACCCACTCAATCAATCCACATACACACACACACACACACACACACACACACACACACACACACACACACACACACAAAGACATATTTCTTCTTTTGTTCTTCTTCCAGGATGAGTTGAATATCAGCACAAACCTACATGGTATTGTTAGGAGCGGTTGAATATGCAGCGTGGTTGTTTGTGCTTGTTTCCAGGTCTCTCCCTATATATATACACGTATACACACACACACACACACACACACATATAATATGTGTGCATGTGTCCCTATAAAATGTGTGTATGTGGTGTTTGTGTGTGTTGTTGGCTGTTTGTTTGAGTGGGGATCTTCATAGCTCTATTTGTGAAAGATAGAGAGATAAATTAATCTATCTCACGCTATTCAGTTCATTTGGTCCCCCAGTGGACCTTATTTGTTGAACAATGCTGAGTTCTTTAAGGATCCCTTTGCAAATGAAGCCTCCCTCATGAGTCACAGCGAATTTAAAAAAAGGAACAGGAAACAGCCCTCTTCCGCCGCTTCAATTAGCAGGGCGGTGCGGGCGTCTTTTTTTTTCCCCACTCTCGGGGGTCATTTTCCACGGTTTGGTGGAGATAAAGTGACTAATTTCTCCGAATGACTTTTATTTATCTTCTACAGTTGAAGAAGAATCGAGCATATATGGCCACTGGCACTTGTCACAGTCGACAGAAACTTTTCTCTCTCTCTTTGCACGTTATGTTTGGTCGTCTGAAGACGTTGGAGTGGCACTGAGAAAAAAAATAAGCTGAGCTCCGCTGTTTAGGCCCTGAGTTTGAACCTCGACGTTACTGTGGACTGGGTCGTGTGTGGATAAGAACCCAGCTTCAGCATACACAACCGTAACTGTACACAACACTCTGTAAACGCGCGCATGTGGAAAACCTGGGAAGGTTTTTGTAACTACTCTAGACTTCACTGTGTTGTCAGGTGAACTGGAAATATGATAGACAATTAATACCCAAAAAATGGTAGCACTGCAGTGTGTGTGTGTGTGTGTGTCTGTGTGTATTGGGTGTGTATGTGTATAAGTGATTATGTGCACAAGTGAGTATTTTGGTGCTGTGCTGGCAAAAGTCATCAAAATGATGTAATTAACCTATTAATTTAACACATAACCCTGCACTGAAGTAATATCTCGGCATATTTACATTATTTATAATGTACATAATGAGAAAAAATACATGATAAATTTGACAGTCACTTGCTGTTCACTGCCTGCTAATTAGAGAGTTTTTTTTCTTTCATTAATGAAACACAGTCCAAAGTCTGGGTGTTTTGTGTTTAGTTATGGAAAGTTCTCCTTACTGATGTATCCTTGGGATTTTTATCTGCTGTGACTTATTCACATCAACTCTTTTCCTACCCACTCTATCAATCCACACACACAGCACCCACTCTATCAATCCACACACACAGCAGTTCCTTCCAAACATTTTGTAAAAGCTGTTGGCTAAGTCAACAGTTCCGCTTGGTGCAGGGCACAGGATTGAAAAATGCAGCAGGGCTTTTGAGGTGAAGTACCAAACTAAATGTAAGGTATATATAAGAAACATTTTTTCTTTTTCACAGAGAAATGGAGAACTTTGGCCATGAGCAAAACCACATGGCCTCAGACGCTGTTGAGCCAAAGAAAGACAGAAAGAGAGAGAGAGAGAGAAAGAGAGAGAGAGGGAGAGAGAGAGAGAAAGACAGACAGACAGAAAGAGAGTGAGGGAGAGAGAGAGGGAGAAAGAGAGAGGGAGAAAGAGAGAGGGAGAAAGAGAGAGAGAGAGAGAGGAAGGGAGAGAGAGAGGGAGAAAGAGAGAGGGAGAGAGAGAGAGAGAGAGGAAGGGAGAGAGAGAGAGAGAGAGACTCTGAGGTGGGTTCGTTGTGGCCGGGCAGTGTTTGTGATATGCGAGCAGACATGAGTTGAGGAACAGGTGAGTGCTTTGTTCCGTGGTTTGCGTCGTACATAATAGAGTTGAGAGAGGACCCTGGGGTCTTCAGGGTCCCGGACTGACACAATAAGAGATGTGACTCGGGCACGCGGCAAAAGGTAAATGGTTGGAAATGAACAAGAGCATTTTACAGTGTCTGGCTGAACTCTTGAAAAAGTGGAATAGAGGTTAGATTGGCCTGATTGAGTGTCTGTAGCATTGAAGGACGTTTAAAAGTCACTGCTCCCAGTCACCAGCTCTCCCAACCTCTTCCACACACACCCTGACGGGACAAGAAGAAGTCATTTCAGCAAGCAATTCATGTTTGATGACTTTATTGATTTTCTCTCCCTCCCCTTCTCTCTCTCTCTCTCTGTTTCTATCTCTCTAGCCCTCTCTCTCTCTCGCTCTCTCTCTCTCTCTTCTATCTCTGGTTGCTGTTCCTTGTTGAGTGAGGTGTACCCACAGTTACACACCAAAGTTTCAGTCTGTTGACTATAAATTAAAGTACAAAGCAAAGAGAAACAGGATTTTATGAACAGAAATTAGAACTAGAACTCATTGCAAAAAACCCAGAAAAACAGTTTATACTGACATCATACTTGAAGAAGTTTTTTTTTTTTTTTTTGGTACAGCTGAAAGTTGCTGCATAAAGAAATCCACTCTACTTGATCAGATGTGTATGACATTTATTTATTTTTAAAATTTTTTTTTTAATTCCTTTTTTAATTAATGTTTTATTTTTTTTATTATTGACCAGTGTGTCCGGGTTGGCAACATTTGGCAAACACTTCACTGTTAGCGTTATGCTAAAGCTAAAATACAGTAACAAGCAACAAAACAGAAACAGAGAAACAAACAGAAAAACAAACAAACAAATGGTGGTTGTACAGTTTTAAGATAGAAGGATCACGAAACAGCCACTAGCCTATTGCTACTGGCGATGCTACACTTCTGAAATCACTTCAAAACAGAATGTTCTGTCAGAAATGTTCCACAACAATCTAACATCCTCTGAACACACGTATGTTAAATGACGCTGTTGAGCACTCCACATCCTTTCCACCACAAAAGACCCTGAGCACGCTTTTTTGCACAATTGTGAATGAACCGCAGTAGTGATTGTAGAGGTGAATCATCAGTCATACAGGTTTTGCAATTGTCCTCATGTTCCATTTGCTGTTTCATTGGTGGTATTTTAAGGACACCAATTCAACAGGAATACATCCACGTGTAGACATTTCGCGTGCACGCTCACATTCAACCAAAGCCTTGAGAGAGTTACGCAATGCAATGCAACTATGAGTCAAGCTTAAGATGAAGACTAAGTAGGAAATCAATGTCTAGTCCCTGGAATCCTGTAATACAAAATAGAGATTCTCTTTTTTAAAGAGCAAAACTAACTCAAAAACGGTATTATTTAATACAATGACTGGAACAGACACCCTTCCTTTTGTCCATTGACAAATCTAGCCATCCTGCCAGATCAAAACAGATGTACCTATTTCTCTATTTATTTTGAACGTGTGTTCCCCCTGCCCACCTTACAGAAGGTCCTCCTTATGGTGTGTTTGACCTTTGGTACAGAAGGGCTTCCGCCTCTGATTCCATGAAGGACAAACTCAAGGTTACAGCTGCTACAGTACTATCTGTTCACTCTCTCTCTGTCTCTCTCTTTCTGCTCTCTCTTTATCTCCCTGGTTTCACCTTTCACCCACTACACACACACACACACACACACACACACACACACACACACACACATTTCTGTTTTTCTCTCAGGCTTACCAAGGTAACCAGTGTTCATATTTTTCTGTCCGCTAGGTAAGAAAGAAAGAATGCTGAACACCGGTAACTATCAGGAGGGCGAAAAAAGGATATATTGTTCTCTTCCCTGTTTTGTTCCAACAAAGGATTCATCACTGTGTGTCCATTGTGATTGTGCTGTTGGAAGAATAGGTGTCCATTAGGTCTGTGCTAGCTGGGCAGTAGTAGTAGTGTTGGGGAGTAGGAATAGCTGCAGGTCATTGGTGGAGCAGTTGTCACGGTAATGCCCCTCTCTCCGTGTGCAGTCTGCCTGATCTAGAGGAGCTCTCATATCAGCCTGCCTCTTAAACACAGGGCCTTATCTGCCACTTGGGTTCTTCCCCTCCTTTCTTTGCCTCTATTTCTCTCTCTCTCTCTCTCTCTCTCTCTCTCCTTATTCCATTTTTTCCTGCCTCAAGCTGACAGAAGGAAAAATGGAGCTTCTAGTTACTTAAAACCGAACACGCTGTTGTATCTGTCTCTTTCGGCAGTTGGCTGTAGGTTAAGATTATGTTTTTGTTTGGACAGTTCCCTGTGTTGGTTTCGTTACCTTTGCTTTTCATACAAACATGCAAATTAATACTGACATGCTTAATATATTGTTGATTTCAGAAATAAGAAATCACCCTTTTCTCTTTTCTCAGGGTAAAAGAAATGATCAGAGAGCTGCGATTCTTTCGGCAAGGATTATATATTAAAAAAAAAAAAAAAAAAAAAAAAATTAGTCTTTTGACAGCATTCCTGCTAATGTAGTAACAATGCACTGACTATGGGTGGCAGTACTGCATCAGGTTATACCCTAAGGAGACAACCAACTGGTGTGTGTGTGATATCAAAACAGTATCCACATACATCCAAGACTCAAAACCCTCTCTCTCCCTCTCTCTCTCCCTCTCTTTCTCTCTCTCTCTCTCTTACACACACACACACACATACACACACACGCACACACACACACACACATTCACTGACAAAATGCAGACGCTTCAACCGGCATGCCATCGCACACACACACACAAAGTCATAGAGACGTTACAGAATCCTCCCGTTTTGAGTATAACTGTGTAAAACCAGCACCTTGGAGAGGGCTGCAGTCAAGCAGCTGTGACCACACAGAGATTTAAGAGCTTCGTGATCACAAAGCCAGACACAAGGCTGTCAGTAAAGAGAAGATTTGCACCCACCCAAGCGGACAGATCCGCTTTTAACCCCTTCGTGTCCCCGAAAGCTGCGCTGCATCAGTTTGAACTTCGCCCTTACTTTGAAGAGACCAAGCGCAACACACACACAAAAAAGTTTTTATGGAAAAAGAATGACATGTGGACATGTGGACATCAGAATATACAGGGGCTTGCATCTTAGGATGGCAAGAAATTAGGTAATAAGAGTTAGCGAAGAAAAAATAGTTATCTCTTTGATAATGCTTATGAAACTCTATAGATGGAGCAAAATTATAAGGGAAAAGGAAAGAGACTGAAAGAGTGCGTGTGTGTGTGTGTGTTTGTGCAAGTGCATGTGCTTGTGTGTGCATGCGTGTGTGTGTGTGTGTGTGTGTGTGTGTGTGTGTGTGCACGCTTGCGTGTGTGTGTGTGTGTGTGTGTGCATGAGAGAGAGAAAGAGAAGCATGCAGGGTTCATTATCATTGGCAAGACTAAAAGAGTCCGTATTAATTTCCGTTGTTGTTGGTCTTTTGCGATGGTTGTACCCCCCTCCCATCTAATCAGACCAGACAGATAGCACTGCACTGACTGGAGACACAAAATCAATAGCTGAATCTAACGGACAGGACAGTGTTTGTGTTATTGACCGCGGATGTTTGAGGAGTGTGTGTGTATGTTTGTGTTTTCTGACTCTTTCTAAGAAGGCAGGGGAACGAACAAAACAACAGAGAAAGTTCTGGATTAGTCACCGACCTAGTACTTCCTCAGGGGAGTCATTACCCATTTCATCTTCTCTTTCATCCGTTAGGTTTGGATGTGATTGGACAATGATTTTGAATGAGCGTAACAATGACCTGATGAAACATAATCACCATAAATACTGCTTAAACCAGTATCACTAAGGTCAACTGTGTCATTATTTCTGCCCAGACACTAGTCATTCAATTCATTGCTTCAATTGATTCAATGAATCAATTCATAAAATTTCACTGACTCATCACAAACTAGGGAGTAACAAACTTAAACCTTGGTTGAAAAGAGTGTGTTGTCATGACAGCGCAAAGCCAAAGTTGCAAAATTGAATAAGTTTGTCTCTTTGTTTTTTTAAGGTGTGGAAGACTAAACTCGCATATCAGAAACACTTTGTTTATTCGAAAAAAATAATTTCATATAAATTAATTTTATATAAATATAATTTTAATAATTCCGAGCATATGGAATACCGAACGAACGTAACCTTTTTTTCCCTGAGCGGTGGAATCAAAGCTTCATTTTCACTCCGGGATGAAGTTGAGGAAAGACCTCAAAACAACTTCATTGTTGGCTTTTTCCTCTCCCTGCGGGTTGCGTTGTATATCTTCCTCAAACAATCGCCTCACCTTTGTGCAAACACCCTTGTCTGCCTTGCGGCCTTAAATCCTATTAAGTCCTTCTACCTTTTAAAAGCCTCCTGCCAGGGCTGGCTGAATATGGAGAAGTGTGGAATCGGTTGCTGCTGTATAACCACCCTCTTTCCCCTGCAGCGGTAGCGATTTCCAGGGAGAGAGAGCACAGCGAGGAGAGGTGTTGGGGCGCTGGTAATATTTGCAGGAGACAATTAGCATAACCCTACAAGGCACGGTTGTGTGTGTGTGTGTGTGTGTGTGTGTTTTGCATATCTCCAGTGCGACTCACACCTCAGCTAAGTCAAATATTTGCGTGAGCAGGATGTCTGTCATGAGAATAATATAAGTACGTAACATCAAAGCTTCAAAATGACACGAGGGAAGGAATACGCTAACAGGTGCGACACTGGAGAAATGAGGTCGGTCTTCTAAATGTCTCAGATAAAAAGGGTAGATTATGAAAGAGAAAAAAAATACCATTCGTTGGCTACACAGTAGAAACATCACATCGCTTAGTCCTGGCTTAAGAAAAAAAAAAGCATCATTTGTTTTGTTTGTTCATTTGTTTTGCTTTATTGCCAAATATATGCAATATCTACATTTTACCATGCACTGTGGTTGAAAATTTCACACAACCACGAAATGTATCAGTTAATTAAAGCACTGGATTAAAACAAATGCATTACTTTTCAGTATTGCACAACAGGAATTGCTTTAGCTGGTAAAATATTTTTGACATGTTAGTGTGTGCCATATCAAAAGAATGTCTTGAGGCTTAACGGTCAAATGGTAAACTCATTGGATGTAGCTGATAGGCTTGTAAACAGCACATTCAGACTGAAGCAGTCAATTCTGACAAATTATGATTAGCATCGTAAGACAGTGAGCGCTGTCACAGTGAGCAGTTTATTAAAACTCCCTCGTGAAACACGCTCTGACTTTTATTTCGAGATGAAAATCGATATTTCATTTCCACAAAGGTGCCAATTTGGTAGAGAAATTTAAAAAATAATAATTAAAAAAAGAAAAAAGGGGGGGGGGGCAAACTGCTAGAGAATTAACAAAATATTCACTAAAAGATTTCTCATCAAAGAGCAGAACCTGCGATATCGTGTGCTGTCCTTATAACTCTGAACAAGATATCTGAATTATGCATGTTATTGTACAGATCTGGACGAAAATGCAGCCTAGGACATTTTCAGATGGAATTGCTTTCTCCGTACAATGACAAAAATAAAAATCAAGGATGGAAATCAATAGTTATATATAGTTACGACGAGTATTTCAAATGTCACCATTGACTCATTTCTGAGAAGCAGTCAGCATTGACTCACATTCAGTCTAAAGTTCTTCATGTGTGAAAAAAAACACGACCACAAAAAAAAAAAGCTCAACTTTTTTTTTTTTTTTTTGATTAAGGAACAGGAGGTGACTAACTAACTAAATACATTTTCTCTCCTTGTACCTTGAGAAATATTTTGACTTTTTTAAACATCAGTTTCATCAGTGCTGACATCCTCACTCGTGTGTTTCGTTCAAGGATGGTGTTTCTTCTAATTATCTCAACAACTCACCAGAGGAAACTCAGAATCACATTCATTTCTATTAACATTACAATATATGCACTGTATTACACTATATTTTATTCTTAGTAGAAGTAGTGGTAATAGTAGCAATAATATTAGTAGTAGTTATAGCGGTAGTAATGGTAGTGGTAGCAGTAGTTGTTGTAGTAGCACTACTTGTATTAATTCAATTTTTATTTGTGTCTTATTTGTATGGCACTTTTCACTATGTACATTGTCACAAAATAGCTTACGGGATGTCAGACCTGATACCCCCTGAATGAGCAAGGGGAAAAAAAACCCCAACAACTTAGAGGAATTATAAAAGTTAGTGTCCTTAAATACTAAAAAATGTTAGAACGTTGTTAATAATCTAACCAGAAGAGTTAGATTAGTTGACAAATCATTGTATAAGCAGCGACAGAAAACACAGGCTCTATGTGAAAGTCTGAGTCCTTAAAATACTAAAAATGTGATTAGTTATTAGAACAGTAGTTGTTATTGTTGATGCTGTGCTGTTGGCTTCATCAGTTCCATCTCTGTCAGACTGATTCAGACAATAAGTACCATGAGGAGAGTCACAGTACAACAGTTTTAAGACTTTTGTTGATTGCTGTCATTTGTATGCACCTTTTCACTGCTTTGTCTTTATTGCATTGATTTTTTTTGTCTACCCTTCCATCTATTCCCTGTTGGGTCATGGGTCAAAGAATGAGGCGGTGTTTATTTGACTGTCAACTGAAGTGGAACTTTGTTCTATGTGATGTCAGTGCGCGCGCACACACACACACACACACACACACACACACACACACACACACACACACACAGGGGGATGGAATATGTCATTTTGTGGAAGATATGACTGCAATAAACAGACGGTCAGTGCAGGAAAAGACAGTAGATTGGACAGTTTAGGTTTGTATAGAGTCTGTTCTATTGCTCTGACATTGCTCTGGAACTTGTTAACACTGCTGCCAGCTTGGATAGTATGTATGTATATACTGTGTATATATATGTATATGACACCAACATGTCTATATAAATACATACATACAACATATGTGTGTGTGTGTGTGTGTGTGTGCGCGTGCACATGTGTGTGTGCAGTTAGAGAGATGCATATCCTAGAGATGTATGGGGGAATTTTGAGAAGTTCTCCTTGGCACCACTTTAACAGGTAAGAGCCCCTGGAAGCTGGACAACCTTTGTTGGGTGAGAACTTTGTAAGAACATTTAACTGTAATGAATGCTGTGTAAGACAGACAGGCTCTGTTCTAGCCAAGCCTCTGCGATCTGTGCGTTTGTTATCAAAATCCACGTTAAAAAGAATGTGAAACTGGTGCAAGTAATACTCTGATTACCATCACTGTGTATGTGAAAAGAAGTGTCAGGAAAACTGTAGAAGCTGCTCAGAGTTGGAGTCATTAAGAGAACAGATGCATTCCTGTGGGTGTTGTTTGCTGGCATTACACACACACATACACGCACACACACAGCCACAAGAATCAGGTTATGAAATCACATGGATGACCTGTTCACGAAACACTGTACGACACTGTTTTCACACATAGAGCCAACAAGTAACTATCACATACTTATGTAAAGAGAGCAGAAATCAGACATTTCTGGTACTCTGATCCTGTTTGGTTTGAAACGAACTTCCTCTGTCTGAAAACTTTGCAGACTCCTCAGAGATTTCTGCAACATTTGGAATTATCCTGAAGGCATAGTCGTGTGAGGTGATGTAGAGATGTTCTACATCACCTCACAGATGAAGGGCTTAAACTCAGCTGTGACAGCCGAGCTTTTCTGACCCACACCACAACAACTCTGAGGATAGATTGTTGACCAGCCCAGGCTGTGCCAAGGCCTTTGGGGTCCTTCTTCAGAAAGCACGACTGTGCTGGATTTATTCAATGGCCTTGCTACATGGTTGAGAAAGTTACTTAATAATTATGTCATACTAGTTAGAGACTCCAGATACCTACAGGTATTAGAACCCCATGATGAAATTCAAAGGAATGATGGAGCAGACAAAGGCATTTTGTAGGTGAAGACACCAATACTTCTATAGTCGTAGATCCTCACCTGCTGATATTTGTGTCCACGGATGTATTTGACTGTGGGTTAAACAGTGTCTTATTGCAATTTCATTCAGACAGTAGTCATTGTAACACCACCTTGTACATCCCTTCATAAGCAGTGAAAAAGCACTGAACAGTGGAGAAACTAGCATGGAGGTTCAGCAGATCGTGCATTTGCAGAGCTATCATGTTATCCTAAAAATGGATCACCGGGCACTTTCTTCAGACCTTGCTACCAAAGGCATGCATTGAACTGGCAAGGAGATTATGCCACTAGGAGTGACCTGCTACCCTGGAAATACGTGCTTCACCGCCAAATGCTTATCTGCCACTCCGTCACACTGGGCAGCTACAGAAATCACAGCTGAGCCAGACCTGATTGCTGAAATAGATCCTGTAGTCATTGTATTATTTTTCACTGAATTCAAAGCATTTTTTAAAGAATTTGAGTCAAGTCCAAACATATCACAATCGGTTTTACAAATTACGCAGTGGGTGGCATCAATCAAAGATGGCTTTTGGAAGATGAGAGAGCTCTGTTGGGTTTATGGAGATGTTGATAAAACTCCCAAAAATTGATTTAAAATGTTGGTAACAATGTAGTCTCCTTCAAGAAAAGCACATGGCTTTTGCTTTAGTATCAGTTTATCGGACTGTTTCACTAAGTGGCCAGGAGTCACATTTCTATTCAATTTTAATAAAAATGAATAGTTTTTATTGGATTTTTTTTCTAAGAAAACCTGTGTTCTGTGATAACTGTTAACAACTTACAGTTTATGTCTTCTACATTCTCCACGTTCCTGAAAATAGAGCTATAAAACAAGTTTACACCAGCATTTGCCATCCCCAGTCAAACAGGAGTGTGGAGCGTACACTGTAATAGACTGTTTAAAAATCATGTCCAAGCTGCAGACAAATAACAAGTTACTGTGTTACCCCTCATGACACAGTGAAAATAATTCTCCATTCCAGCTAAGGTGAAGAACGCCGGTACACGTGAAATTCAGTGTCTTATTTGCATGTGAAAGAGAAATTTGTCAGAGGTTGAGTCTCCAAGTGCCTCTAGAGAAGCTAGTCCTGCAGATATAAGAGGAGATGTGTAAACTTCAAGGTTGAAGACAGATGGTAAACTCTTCCACATAAAGATATATGATGCCAAATTGACTGGCCCCTTATTAGTGAGGCAACAGATCGGACCCAGCACATTTGTGTGTAGTGATGGATGACTGCGGAGCATTTGTCATCTTACACAGAGAATGCATAGGTGTGAATGATTGCGTCTCAGCGGGAACAAACAGAAGCTGTTCCAAACACCCTCAGAGCCTGTGCCTTACTCTCAGAGGAGTGCCAGAGAAACAAGTCCAACGGCGTGGGTCGGGAAATAAATGATAATCAAACCACCGTCATACTATAATGTTGTACTGATACTGGGCAGACGGAAAACTTGAAGTTTAGCTAACTTCAAAACTGAGCTGGAAATACCTGATTATGATAAGTGAAGCTGTTTGGTTTGATGTACACACTGAATATTTATTAACGGGGTTTTCTATGATACATAAATCGTTATTTTAATTAGAGAGCTTCCTCAGGGCTGAAAATGTAATCAGTGTGTGGTGAGCTGTGGTCCAAGATAGGTAAATAAAATAGATTGCAAACAATTTATATCATCGTAGTGCTTCTGGTGAAGACTATAGTAAAGATAGCCTAAACATACATCAATCAATCTGTAGTCATGAGAACCTGGTAATTTCTCATCCAAGAACAATTTAATGTCCTATATTTTGGTGCAAGAAGAAAGTGAACAGAATTCACAATATGTACTTCACTGGTACCACAGCATTACCATGCTGGGGAAGCATTACTCATCCACTTATTTTCAAAATTATGATAAGCTCGTTTTTTTGTGTGCATTAAGAGAATATTTTGTGAGGAAGATGTGTTGATATGTTTCGCGTCACAGTACTCGCAAAACATAACCATAGCAACATTATGACTGTAGACAAAATACACGGTACTGTTTCTCATTTGTTCGATTTTGGTTTTGTTTTTGTTTTGTTTTTTTATTTTAGCTCTGCATTTCTATGATGGGAAAATTACGCAATTTGACTGTTGTTGGCTTCATAAATAACCAATGTTAGTAAACAAACACAGTGAAAAGAGAGCCGGTCCTGTAGCTGCTAATTACAGCTTTCAAGTTGATTTGACAAGCTTGCTCCTTAATGTGACATAAATTTGATTTCTACAAATGCCTTTTCAGAGGTGTTTCTTCCCCCCTTTCTAAGGTCTTCACCTCTAAGGTGTTATTTTCAGTTTGATGACATCCACACGTCGGTCTGTATATTGATCATTTTCTGTTCCCTAATGTTTGTACGAAATCAGTTTAAACGATATAATGGGGTTTGTCTGGCTAATCCAGTTTTCATTTGTGACTAGTTTGCACAGCACTCTACAACTAGATCCTCAGGGATCCTGAAGGAAGAAGAGCACTGCACAGGGAACATCCAATCAATTTCAAGCATGGCCGTGTGATTGTAGTAATCTCTGTTTTTATCAAATAAATCAAATTTAAAAAATGATCAGTTTCTGAAGTTTTTTCTTTTGTTATTACCACCTGCTGCATGTTTTTGGTTTATTGCGAATGAGCTACAGATAGCTATAGCTAGATTAGCCTCACCAATCAAATTCGAACACTTGAATTTGCCACTATACACATAAAGCAAGGGAATCTTATTGAACTGAGAAAACAATAACTTCATCTATTTTCATTGTCTAGGATTTTTTCAGGAAACGCACTATAAATTTTTGATTTGTATGCTGGGCCAAATGACGAGCCATCATTGTCAAATTCTTGCTATTGGCTCCCTCTTGTCAAAAGGTGCTGAGATTTCAGCAATATTGAGCTGATTCGGTGCGTGTAGATAACAGGTGGATATGAAAGATATATGGTTTACCAGGGTAACTGAAACTATCCAATGATATGAAAATCTACTCCTTGTCCAAGGTCATGAACTTTGAACCGTGAATCTATAGGTGGGACTGCTGAGAAAGTATGTACAGATTTTGTCTTGCTACATAGAATAAAAAATAAAACACATAACAACTTTATCTTGCTATAAATAATGAATGGTTGAGTATAGATAGAAACCAATAACCTTTTCCAAGAAAAGATACACAGATTTAATAAAACAGTGTTTTTGTGTACCTAGAGGTTTGCTCACATATTTTCATAAGAATGAATGTTTCCTATATTGCTCTTTTTATTACCTGAAAAAAAGTAAGAGACAGAGAGTGAGAGAGACAGAGAGTGAGAGAGAGAGAGAGAGGGAGAGAGAGAGAGAGAGAGAGAAAAAGACTGTGTATGATTCTAATAAGATAGCTAAAATCAAGTCAGACATGCAGGCCATAACAGCTACGTAAACTAACAATAAACTAACATGTATAAGACTAGACCCCTGAACAATCAAGGAGATATTACACCAAAACAAAACTGACATAACAGCAGACCCCTGAAGAACCTGGGAGATATTATAACAAAACAAGATTGATGCAACCCCCCTTCTCTCCCCCCAACCCCTGCAGGGCCTCTGAGGCTTTTGTGGTCCGGTCTGTGTTACTCATGTGCAGTCAGCGTCTCATTTAGAAAGCACTGTCTCTGAGACCACATAGCCTCCATGTCCTCAGAGAGATAAGTACTTAATTACCTTCATGTCTCTCTCTCTCTCTCTCTCTCTCGCTCTCTCTCTCTCTCTGTTCACTGGCACTCCTATACAGAGGCTTCTCTTTCCCTATACACAAAATAATAAAAGAGCGAGAAGCTCTGAACACTCTGAAACAGACCCGCGGTTTCTGGTGTTAAGATTGACACAACAGTAGAGCAGAGGTTGGGTGTGTTAACTCAGCTGTGGGACTCACTCCACAGAGAATAGTGATTCAATCAACAAGGTCTCTCACCCTGTCACAAACTTCTTTAAAGGGATCAGCAAGAAATTCCAAATCAATTGTGACTTTGCATCTTAATGTGATTAGCACCAATTCTCAAATAAATCTTAATCGATATGCTGATCGAACTTGACAAAACTCTGGCTTGCAGAAACGCAAACGGGCAGCCGAATAAACTGTCAGAAAAAAAAAGAGAGAGAGAGAGAGAGGGGACGGCAGAGAAATAGAGAGTGCAAAAAAGAGAGAGACGGGCAGTAAAGAAAGGGCAGAGACTGTTGAAACTCAAGAGAGATCAAAGTAGGACAAAAGCTACAGCAGAGCTAGGAGCCCATCCATCAAGTAATATTACCTCAGCTCTAACAGAAGACAGACTCCTTCCACGCCTCAACACTCTAGCCTCAGCGCATTGTTCAAGGAAGGGAAAAAAAAAAAAATTGGTCACTGTAATTAAACCAGCCCGGCTTTTAATTAAATCTTGTGTAGGTTAATTAGGAAAATTATCTCTAAAGCAAATTCCATCTTTACAGATGTTCTTGCTGCGCCTTTGTGAAGAGATGGTGTGCGGTGGGGTGGGAGTAGTTGAAGAGCCGGGGTGGGGGGGATGTGGGGGGGGGTTTCGCCAGGGTGCTGGACTACTCTAGGGGCTGGTCATCTGTCGCTCAGATGTAATTTCCACCCATTGTCCAGCCTAGTGGATTTCATTAGGGCGGAATTGAACGTGTAATGCAATGAGGGGCAGGCTGCTTCTCTGCCCTCATTCTGCTGTGTTGCATCAGCCCTTGGGGGGGGGGGGGGGGTTATAATCTCGCAAATTGATGCATTTGGCCCCAAACCTCCATTTCACTGCCAATAAAAGACATAGACATCTACACAGGCAACAGGACTGTCCTCTGATCAGGCTCAAATTAAACTCTGCTGATATTTTTAAACCTTATACCTGGTACAGTCAACCTGTGATAAGGTTAGTCATCTAGAATCATCAAAAAACTTAAGCTACTTAATATGGTCAGTCGATTAATTTTTGAAAAATGAGGGTTTTTTTTTTTTTAATTAAACAGAGTGAATAATACCATCAGAACAGTATGGAAGACAAAAGTGAATTTACAGGCTTTGTAACCAGTATCCCAATTTCATTTAAATGCTGTGTAATCACTTTTATTTGAATTCCCAGTCACGCCGACGTACCTCAAATGAACTGAATTTGTCTCTTCACAGACAAGATAGTTAAGGAACCAGCCAACCCATATCATATCCAATTTTCTGTAGATGAATTATGGGATACTGAAAAGAATGAACAGCAGAAAGAAAGAACAAAAGAGAGAAAAGAACAAAAGGACACATGAACCACAGCCAATAAAACCTCTCTAATGTTTCATATGAATTTTTGTAATCACTCAGTTGGTGCATTCCAATGCATATGTAAAGCTACACATAAAAAATACCACACACTGTGATTTATCTCTTAAACACATTGCATAGGTCTACAGTGTGTGTGTGTTTGTGTGAGCTAAAAGTTAGAATTTGGCTATTACTTTGGCCGGTGCCTCCTTTATGATACTCATCAACTCTTACATTAAAACAAAAACTAATTTTATATTCTTCAAAAGAGCACAAGGGGATATTGCAGAATCCCCTCAGAAATGCTGGTAAATGTATAAATGACCTGTCTTGTGGAGGGAGTCTGTGTTGTGGACTTAATCTGTTACCATGTTCCTCTAAAGATTGCTTTATAGACTGGTCTCTCCTGGGACTGACAGTTAAATTGCTGCATTTTTTAATGACTCATCTCCTGATTTATATGTTGCCGTAGGAGAGTCTGTATCCTGGCAACCACAAAGCCTAGCAACAAAAGGTCACATAGATACAAAAGAGTGAGTCATTTAAAAAAAAAAAATTGTACTATCGATATGGACAGAGACTCTAAGCACTGAGCCTTCCAAATGGTGAAACTCACAGAGAGAGGGAGAACACCTAACATTTTCTGAGATGATCCACATTTTGCATGCAGAAAATATTTAAAATTGATACTGAGATTATTAAGATTCAGTGAAATCAGGAGACAATTTTATAGGATATTGAGATGCTTCATAATGGTAAACACTGAGAATGAATCATAAACTCTTCGAGTAGGGTTTATGGTAGCGTTAAACTCGACAGCTTGCTCGAGACTCTCAAGCACAATTAATCTTAAAATGACCTCTCCAGAACCTTCTTTTCTGAATCATGCCTCCTCCATTTCCTTTCATCTTCCCCTTGTCTGGTATCTTTTTGAAGAAGAGGCAGAGGAGAAAATTTAGTCATAGAAAGTAAAAGCATCAATAAAATGGTGAGTCCTCACTTGTGTATAAGCTTTTATATAATGGTGTAGCGTTAGCTTAGATGAGTTTAAGAAGTGGACAGTTCTCATTCTCACCTAGCCCATTCATAAGCCTCTTCACTTAAAGAATAGTCCTATATCCTGTAAATTCCACATACATGACAAAACTACCACCTCTAACATGCATAATATGTTTGTTTTCTTTTTTTTAATCTTCTTTTCAATAAAACAGAGAAGAGCTATTGGTGGTACTTTATGTTTTACACTCAAAATTTGCCAAGCACCGAGACCTCTAGGGCAGATGCTTGTTTGACTATTTAACCTTGAACTGAAAGATCAAATCCATGGCAACAAACACTGAAGGGCTTAGAAATCCCATGATGCCTTTTAGACTTAAGTCCAACGGTGACTTAAGACCAACCTATCAATTTTAAGAGATTAGAGGTGGATTATTTTCAACCCAGTCATCTAGACTCCCTGAAGTATGTGAGAGATGTGATAATACAGCATATTCTCACTCATGTTATGCATATTTACTATTTTGCTTGAAGTATTTTTGGTTATGTTTTAAAGTTATGCTTTTTTGTTGTTGTTGTTTTTGTTGTTGTTGTTGCTGTTTTTGGTGTCACACTGTCTGCAATTTGTAACACAATGTGGCTTGTTTTCATGTTTTATAAATGAAGAAATAAGGCTAATTGAATTTTATAAGCAATTAAGTAATAATTCTGAATAATCATATAGAGAGAGTACTAGTTACACAATGCACACCACAACCGGGGCTCGGTAATTTGGCAAGTACAATTATTCTTTAAATCCAGGTAATCATCTTTGCATGAACTTGGCAAATTACGATCAGCTGTGTTGCATTTAGGTTTGCAAGAGTTGGTTGTCAAAGCTGACTTTTCTGATTGTGCTGACATCAGATGCTACTCAATGTTGGGAAGTACCCCTTGCAAATATGCTGAGCTGTAATGTATTAGCTGCAAGTCAGTGGTTTTGTGTTTGTGAAATGCTTGAGTAATGTGTAATGTTTGTGTAATGTGTGAGCTACACGGAAGTGATTTTGAGAAGCAGGTCCAAGAGACAAGCTATTGACCAACAGCAGGTTTTCTAATCCTCTGGACCAAAATTCACTGAAGTTGAGATTATCTAATTTCAGGGCCAGAGGTCATAACCATTTTGTGTGGTATTTTGTAATGTGTGTGGTTCTCATACTAAGCAGTTATAACTGTAATATTGTTATTGACTTGTAACTGTTACGCACAAGCCTTTGATTGCACTTTTAGCTAAACCACACACAGCTCCGCACAAAAAAGCGAGCCAGCCATTCAATCAGCTGACTCAAAGAATTTTTGAAAAGTATCTTTTAAAAATCTCTAACAGCCCAAGAGTCGGTGTGTATATTCAGTCTATTCAATCCACCATAAAAGGTGTATTAAAAAAAAAAAGTAATAATAATAAAATGGCCTCCTCTAACAGCAGACAAAGGTTATTATCAATGGGTCCACAGAGTGTGGTGGTCTTTGTTCTGTACTGTGCTTGTGTAACACATGATCTAGAGACTTCCATGGCATGACTTGAGTGACTAATCCCATTATTTAACAATGGCAAAGGGAGGTCTCATTGACTCTAGTGCACTCAGTTTATGTTCTGCTTCTTATTCATCAAAGTTCTCTTGCTCTTGCTGTTCGTTGGGTGGGGGTGGGAAGGGGGGGGGGGGGGGCTATTCTTTGGTCCATTTCTTCCGGAACAATCTGCTACATAATGTACCTCTATCAAAGCTTAAACACTCCTCACGTTAAAGAGGTCTGGGTGTCAAAAAGCAACAGAACAGAAGGTTAGTGGCTAAAGGCTACAGATGGTATGGATCATCAGAGGTTTCGGTGATTGGCCTGTCATTTAGGATTGCCTCCACTTCACCCAGTGGTGTCTGAGGCCTTCCCTTATCTATTCATCACTATTCCCTAAATTCAAAATTTGTCCCATCATCTTAAATGTTCATCTGGTCTTATTGTAGAAGCCTGTTCTGAAGAGAAAGAATGCAGAACAGGATGTTCTAGACAGTAACTAACCTCTGTCAAGTTCATATTTGAGTATTTTTCATGTATTTGTTCGATTTGTTCGCTTTGCTACATACAGAATTCATGCATACAGAATTCATACATACATGTTTTCATGCTAACACTGAAAGAACTAGGAATACATTGCAAATTACTGGGGAAAAATGCATAACTGAGTGCAAATGAGCAGAAGGTGCTTTGAAATAAATATTTTCACATAAATTCAAAGCCAGCATGGCAATTGGAAATGTTTCGAAGATAGAGAAGGAAAAAAAGCAGTCTGAGCTGCAGTATTTATTATAATGTTACTCAGTCTTTATTGCTAAGGAATTATACATTTCCCTCACACTTCATGTACAAATTACTGGTTTATTCTTACAGAATTGCACTAATGCCATTCCAGGTCAAACATAATCAAACTGTCATCAGATATTTTCTTTTTCTTTTCTTTTTCTGTCTTCTTTTCGCCGACCCTTTGTCTGCTTGGGTTTCTGTTCAGGATGACGGTCTGTCTGGACGCTTCACTCTTCCTCATTTCACCACCATCTTTTCAGAATTCTAAACAGTCGTTTACCGAGCTCCCCCGCCGTCCGAGCGGGCTTTACTCACCCTGCGTCGTCTGAAAAGCCAGAAAGGTTGTCCTGGCCAAACTGACTCTCCATTGGATTTCCCAAAAACTCTCCTGCTGCCGTTCTCATGAAAGCACCGCAGCTGTTTTGCCACCATCAAAGACATCTTTGCGATGGCAAATGTCTTTTTGAAACTGTGTTAGAACTATCTCAAACAAGCCATCTACCTTTGTTTTGTTTTTTTCTTTTTTCTTTAACAGGGGAATCCAGGTTAAAGTTTATTCCTTGCTTTTCTCTGTTGTAAAACTAACTTGTAACAAGTATTAGCCATTAAACACCTAGCATATGGACTTTATAGCCACGTATATAAAGAATAACAGAGCATAGCCAGGGAAACCAGACCATAGCCCATTGTCATCTGGTTACCTGACTGAAAGGAATGCGGCTCCTTTGAAATGCACTGTACAAGGTGTATGATACAATAGTTAGTAAAACACTCCTTTAGCTGTGTTTCGGTGGTGTTGATTTATTTGCCACACATCAGAATGTAGGTCAACAACTATATTAAAGTGATCTTGAGTGACAAATTTCTGATAGTTTGAAAAAGAGATAACAATTTTGAATATATTCATATTTCAGTAGCATGAAAACACTATCTCTACCAAGGCTAATAGCTATCTAATTACAGTGCCTTTGCTGATAGGCACTAAGGGGGATGAGGAGGGGATGCCATCCCCCTTGTTAGCAAAATGACCAAAATGTATCCCCCCTGTTAACCTGCCATCCCCCTATAAACTATATAGAGTAGTGTCATTGACCACTGGACCATCCCCCCAGTTGGCCATTGGGCCATGCCCCCTGTTGGCCATTGGGCCATGCCCCCTGTTGGCCATTGGGCCACGCCCCCTGTTAAAAAACAACAAATCACCTACTGTTGATAGGTATCTTCACATTCATTTAATCAGAATAGCAGATATGAAATCTTGTTACCGCATAACACTACGCAACAAATATTTATTTATCACTCATATTCTCCATTGTCCAAACATTTTAACAGAAACTTTCACTAAAGACAACTAATTGTGCTATGTTTTGGTTCCTTGTGCTTGTGTGTGTGTGTGTGAGAGAGAGACAGAGAGAGAGAAACAGAGAGAGAGAGAGCGAGAGAGAGAGAGATAGAGAGAGAACAGTCTTAAACACATGTATATTAACCTTTGGACGCCAGGCAGTATTTCAGTGGGGAAAATTAATAATCTTGTAGTAGACATGCTATGCTTAAGAGATGGTCAATAATTAAAACATATTTGTAAATGATATTTTTGTGATAGATCACCTTGCTTGCGCTGTATGAAAAAAGTGAAATGTTGTGTTTATCAATTCAGCATATGCTTAACCTTTTAAGAAATAATCTTTTGGATTTTTCTCTTTTTCTCATGATGACATATACAGTAAGCTAACCTTTAAGGTAAATCCTACCATTACCCTTTTACAAAAATTTCAGGTTTTTTTTTTTTTTTTTTTTTTTTTTTTTTACTACATCCAAAATGACCTTTCAGAGAAAATGGCATTTCAGGAGAGCAGTACAATATAACTTTGATTCAACTCAAGCGTGCTGTGCGTCTGTAGATTTAAACTTTGAAATGAGTTTGGATCTCGTGTTAGAAGACTGTGCTGTCAGGTCGTTTAGCTGAAATGAAAAGTTTTAGCTGGTTCTTATTCACTTAAAATGACTGAAAAAAAAGAGACATATATGTTGTAGATTTCGTGTTTGACCGAGTTATTTAGTAAAATAAACTGAAAGAGAATAGGCTAGTGTTTAAAAAAAAAAGAAAAAAAAGAAAAAGGGAAGCTGTCACTCTGCTTTCATGTAAACCACTCTTTTGATCACTATCTCATCTTCATTATTTTAAATGGTTATAATTATTATCAGTTTATGGAAGACATCATGTTACTGATGATCAGTATGGGTTGCCTGTGCCCTGAAAGAGTGCCCTGGTGTATACATTTTTGTGTTTTGGGCAGCCGGTGGCCTAATGGTTAGAGATGTGGTCTTGTTCGATTCCCATGTCCGGCAGGACAGCATCCACGGCTGAAGTGCCCTTGGGCAAGGCACTTAACCCCCCCAACTGCCCCCCCAACCTCCCTCACCCCCACCCCCCGGGCGTAGGTGTGCTGCCCACCGCTACTGCGCTTAGTGGTTGCGTGTGTCACTACCGGTGTTCAAGGACGGGTTAAATGCAGAGGTCAGATTCGCTGCTCACTGTTCACGGTGTGTGTGTGTGTGTGTGTGTGTGTGTGTGTGTGTGTGTGTGTATGCGCGATCTTAACCTTTAAATTACACTAAACAAACAATCGAAAAAAAATGTCAATTTTAAGCTAAATGTTGATATTTTGTAAGAAACCACATCTCTAAACCTAATCTTAATCACTTACAATGTTTCATTTTAGCTGATTTGGGGCATTTTGTTTAAACCACAGATTGTGATACCAATGGAGTGACTCATTCTTTGCAATCACATTTGTTCTTCTACTTGATTCTAATTATGTACTAAAAGCCATGGTGCCCATTGCGCAAAGCGGTGAACTGGGTTTAAAATAAGACAAGAGC
This sequence comes from Chanos chanos, assembly GCF_902362185.1. NCBI lineage: Eukaryota > Metazoa > Chordata > Actinopteri > Gonorynchiformes > Chanidae > Chanos > Chanos chanos. The sequence goes on from NC_044503.1 coordinate 24,553,502, forward strand.
TTTGATAAAGCTTGTGAATCAACATATTTCTGAGCGTTCTACTTCTAGCAACTGCGTCACAAGCAATCTATTTAAACTGTTTAACGCTGTTACAGTGATTGATGACTTCAGGTTGGTTGCTGGTAATTACGTACTAACAATATGTGCGCCACCTCCACTCTGTGGAAATTATAGTCATTTTTGCTGTTGTTTGACTGAACTATTTAAAAGCCTCTATACATCTGTGTCTGCTGAATAAAAAAAAAAAAAAATCAACAAACATGGAGAAATATGTTCCCTGGGCAGTAATATGTCGTTTGTGTCTGAGTAACCTGACACAGATAACATGTTCCCTTGCGTCACATTCCATTCAGTTTGTTGAAATAGTTCTTTCTGAGATACTCGTGTACTGCAATTAGTTTGATTAACTCATCCACGTTTTTTTTTTTTCCCCTCTTTGCTCCTCCACTGGAAATTTTATTAGAGTCTCTTCAATCCACAACTCTTCCCCGAGACTTCATTTGAGATTATTCGCATAGATAGTCATGAGGTTACAGTAGAGCTGACGGGAGAGAGAGAGAGGGAGAGAGAGAGAGGGAGAGAGAGAGAAAGAGAGGGAGAGAGAGAGAGAGAAGACCATTTCAAACACATAAGGAGGTTAAAATTGACTCTTTGGGCAAGGTGGATTAAAGTGAGGTGCTAAGTCATTTGCTTGGCCTTAATCATGCAGGCAGGCATTGTGCTAGCTGTGCAGTCCTTTTAAAAGAAATTAAATAAAAATAAATAAAGAAAGAAAAGAAAAAAAAAACTTAGTTGAGAATGTTGAATTCTGACAAGTCATGCAAGTAATGAACTTATGTTCACCATTCATATGATTTTTAATGCAAGAGTAACAAGAAAGATTGGCTCGTGTGGACAGACACGAATACGTTTCTTTTATGTGGAGGATTTTTTTACACTTTTGCTTTGTTAATTCAAATGTGTTAGATTTTCTGCTGTTAGATCTGACTTCCTGTGTCTGCCCTCATTTGATCTGACAGCATGCATGATTTAGGAATGTGTGTGTGCGTGTGTGTGTGTGCTGTGTGTGTGTGTGTGTGTATCTGTGATGACGGCGTGTGCATGCGTGTGTCTTTTTGTGATTCATATGACACGGAAAAACAGATTTGATTCAGCACATGCGTGACTGAGCAGTGAATGTCGCAACAACATCTGTGTATATGACAGGAACAATACTTACTCAAAGTACAAAACTTACATTCAAATGCAACTGTATAAGCTACACTGGATGGCCTGAGGGGCATGGTTATTTTGAGTAATATATAAATGATTCATTTGAACAGAGAAAGATGTGCTTTCTGCTGGCAGCGTTGATGCTGGAACTTACGTTGTTAAAACTACTTACTCTACCATGTTGGGAGCTGAATGAAAAATGGTTGAAGGCTTTGCTTAATGCAGTTTAAAAGCCTTTTGGGATGCTGTGTTTGACTTCATTTGATTGTTCTGGGCCTCGTAGATATTTCAGTCTACCTTTCAATCTACTGTAATTAGATGTAAAACTCATGTCGGCAAAGTGGTTTACGGAAGACTGTAGCTCGACACGGTTGATTTTTTTGATGCCGGTTATGTTGTTTACATGCTGTTGATCAGAAATTGTCGAGAATGTATTCGTTATGTGTTTTAATAAGGATTAATACAGTACGGAGTTCTTTTTCAGTATTTCAGTATAAACATTAAACAATCAAGGTTCATACAATACGTTGGCAGCACTCTCTTGAATGTAAATAAAGTGGGAATTCTGAGCTTTATACTAATTTAATCAAAGTAACACATGTTAGGAGATCAACGCTTCAACAGCAATGTGCACCATGTGAAATTCAATAGATAGCCTTTTTTATTTAGACTGTTGTCTTCCTTATTTCTGAGGGAATTATTTTCTGTATTATCAAGACAAAACATGTTTTCACGGACTGTTATTTATTTTACATATCACGTATATTGTATATTTAATCTCCATTCCCTCTCCTCTATGTTCTGTACTATGAGCTGGTCGACATTGCCTCCTAGAGCGCGTGTGTTCTGGCTGACATGAGCGCCTGTAAAGAAGATAAAACATTTTAATAAAATGAAATGAAAACCACAGATCAGCTTTTAAAGGGAAATTGTAGTTCACCCTCTTTATCAGACTTAACACAGAATCAAATCACTGTTCTCGAGGCTCTTTTATGATAGTGTCCGTTGTGCGTCCTGCGTAATGCATAGATGTAGCGTTCTACTGGTAATGCCTGTTCACTGTTTACGGTGTATCATTTGTGATTATCGCAGTCTGTTTGTGTTTCCTGACCCTGTGAATTTAGTAAGACACATTTAATTGTACTCTTGATTCATGTGTATGGTTGGTGCATTAGAAGTTAAAAAAAAAAACACTACACTGTCAGCCAATCAGATTCAGAAGAAGAAAACATGACCCTGCCATGCCCAAAACATATTCTTCTACAAGAGTTATCATTAAAAGTTAATTTCACTGTAATACAATTCAGACAACCAGTCAAAAAGAAATAACCCAACCCGCCAGCCGAGAGAGACCCATCTTATCTTAACCAAACAATGGACGTACCGTTTGGATATTTGGAAAAAGCAGACATCTGCTAATCACTCCACTGCACAATCCCTTTGGACATATTAATTTGCCTGCAAATCCTGTCCAAATCCATAACCTTTATTATATCCATGCTTTTTCACTGAACGCCACCATGTATTTTTATTCCTGCAGCATTGCCACCTCGTGTTTAATTCTGAAATCGTAATTCAGTCTTTTATAAACACAGCGGGAGGATCAAAGCTTCAATTTTTTTGTTGTTGTTGTTGTTGTTGGTTTATGACTGTACGTCACGCATCCAGTTCCCTCCCTTTATCCGCCTTTGTTTCGTTTTTCCATAGAGGGAAAAAGATTTCCAGGTGCATTCAGAGCGGAAGGTATTCCCGTCACGCGCCGTCTCTCTGGCATGTGCTCAGACATCTTATGGTTTAATTGGGAGTTTTATGTCACCTGCAGGTGATAGCGGATGTATTATTTCTCTTTCACGAACACCTGCCGTCTAACCAAGGTCATCTTCAAAAAGGAGCCAAACATACAGTGGCCTGAAACAATAACCAGAGCATGATTAGCATAAATAATGAGTTCGTCGAAAAAAAAAAAAAAATTTGCATACGGGACTGAGCAGCCATTCCCTGTCTGTTGAGCGCTGAAATTTTTTTTTTTTTTTTTTTTTGTCGCCGTAATTAGCATTGCTAGCCAGACTGTGCCAGACATCAAAACACCAGACTCTCTGCATAAACAGAACCATAAAATTAGAAGACTTTACGTTTTGTTTTATTTATTTATTTTATGATATTAATAAAAATTTGTCCATTTTTTTGTTTATCATTTGCCACATATGGCTCACCTGTGGTGATAATGAAACTTGTATCATGCGTCACCTGAAGACTTTGCAACATGTCTT
>NC_044503.1:24559483-24621983 GCF_902362185.1 Chanos chanos
TCTTTCTCTCAGTTTTTCTTTTAATGTGGAAGTTCTTTTTGAGCAATTGTATGTCTAGAATCTTACACAAAGAGAAATTTTGGCCACATACTTTACACATGCCATTCATTCATATGATACAGCATCTCCCAGAACCACCAAATAATTCTAATCCGGTGTAATTTCACAGGAGCTCTGCTGGACCGACAAATGCTCATCAGATTAGCTGTCAGTTGCAGAACTATTCGTGTATGTTTAAAAGTTAAGCACAAAGGGTGAAGGAATATTCCGCAGACTGTTTTCACTTCATTGGGATTACTGATTTACACTAGTTTCTTGTGTAGTTTAGAAGGAGCAGGATTTAGATAGAAAGTGAATAGAGATAATTCCAAAGCAGTGAGGGACATTCCTAAAGCTCTGTGTGAAGACACTGGAATAGACACTCAAATAATATCCAGCATGGACAGTAGTGGAGATGAACAGAGGTAGTAAGCCAACTAAAAACTACTGAAAAACTCATACATACATAGTTACACATCTCAAAATATTTGACTTGACAGTATTGCATATACATATAGAAAATCAGTCATTTCAAAGAGGAGTGTGGAGCATTGCTGTTGAGAATGTGAAATCATTTGGTCATGAAGAAGGACGTGGAGAGAACGGCCCTGTGGTGCTCTCTCTCTCTCTCTCTCTCTCTCTCTCTCTGGTCCTCAGACTTCCATCGCTGGCCACTAGTTGTGCTCTTCACTGAAACATGCACAAGGCAGCACAATATGTTTTTTTTCTAACTAAATATTTTTTTTGTTTTGTTTTCATTTACTTGTTGTTCATTTCTACTGCCATCGTATTGGAACATCTAAACATCTTAATGCTACTGTGTTTTGAATTTGTGTGGCTCATAACTCATCGTATCATCTAATGTTTTGTGTCACGGGACAAATGCGTTACATATGTTTATGTAACGGAGTTAAAAATGCATTCCTGGTTTCTGTGACTTTCACTAAAATTTACATATCATTCTATGTCAGTAAGTTGGACCTCTACTGGTTAAATGTGGTAACTGCATCTGTGCATTACTATTAGTACTGTGTCCGTTCTCACATCAGCAAGACGCCATTATACGATCTGCAAGATTGCCAGTTACCTAACTTTATGACAACGACATGCTACGTTGTATGTATGTCCTGTTGTCAGACTTAGTAAAAGGGGGAAAAGCAGAACTTTGTGTGACCCTGGTCCTTTGTTGTTGAACGAGTGAGAGGGAGGTCGCGGTCTCGGGAATAGCCGTCACACTTACTTGCATTCAGATTTTATGCTTACACGATGCATTTAGAATTTCTACACTGTTTACATTTCTTCCATCAACAGTGAAGTGACATACACTTGTCTTTTGGCCTCTGAATTTCAGCTATTTGCCTTTTTACGCTTGTACAGCGGCCCTGTTTTTGGAGGATTATAGAGGCATTTCCATTTATTTCGTGTTTCTTATGCAAAAAGAGACACAGTGTGGTGGAAAGCTTCATGGTCATGAATACCAGAGCAACGTCGAATGCTCTCGTCAAACAAGAAGATTCAGGCAAATTATGTTGGGGACCATCATGCAACTTTCCAAATTAAATATGCATGGCTCTTCAGTGTTTATGATAACAGATAATGAATGTTCAATGAGCAACAAGGTCCAAGGGTTAATGTGAAATTAAATATAAATGCCAGCTCTCTATCGCCACAATGAATTCGTAATAAACCAAAGCAAATGTCTCTGAGCCGGTCAAGTTTTTTTTTTTTTTCTCCCTTTTTTTTTTTTTTTTTTTCATTGTCAAACTTAATAGCGCTTTGCTCCTCTAATCTCTATTCTGTTTTGCTGGAGTAATTTTGTGTGTGCATGTGTGTGTGTGTGTGTGTGTGTACGTGAGCCACGATTCATTCTGTTAAGTGTCCACTTCAGTGATCACCGCTCATTTTTATTTTTTTTTGATGCAGCGTGAAATATAGGCTACTCTACGATCTAAGACAAAACGGACATACGCCGCATTATCAAAAAAAAAAAAAAAAAAGTATCTCTAGTTCATTATTATCTCACACCAGCTTGTTAAAAAACCTAATCACATTTTACGACCCCGTAATCCTTTAGAGAATGTCACCTTTACGACTTGGCCGTTCTCTCTAAGGGGGAAGGTATTCATTGTCTTTGTCCCATCCTGGGCGGTATCGAACCGTCGTGAGAATGAAGCCTTTACCGCCTTCCTTGGCACATTCATCAGGGTGTTTCTGACACACCACCTTTTCTTAAAAAATACAGCAGCTTGTCTGGAGTGAAGAAGATGCCCTCCACAGATATAATAGATCCATCCCTTTGGCGTCCATTTATCTCTCTGTGTTGCATGTGTGGTGTTAGCATGTGCGGTGGCTTAGATGCATGAGGCCTAGCTGGACTAAGACACAGATGTAAGATATGCACTAGCTCTAAAAACAAAAACAAACAAACAAACAAACAGGATGACTTACAATCTGGTGAAATCCATCACCTAAAGCACCCTGTATTATCTTTTTCTTTACTTTTGTCCAATCTGTAGTCACATTTTCAAGACTCTGAATACGATTAGCATAACGACCGTCTGTTGTGGACCATAAGATTAACACAGTTCATGTTGTTTTCACAGAATATGCAGTCAGTTCACACGTTTCTAAAATGCTTAAATTTTCTTTACATACAAGCTTACCCGATACCAAAATTATGGATTTTTCCTGTCTTATTTACAAATGCTTGCACATAGCATGCCAGAAATGAAAACCTAAAATATGTTCAAAACCTAAAATATAATATAAAGCTGCTATGTCTGCAACAACAGCAGCTCAGAAGCTATACTGAAACAGCTGATAATGAACAGATCATTGAAGCATTGAGAGATAGCTGATTCACTGTAAGTTGTGTAAAACAGACCAACCACAGCTGATTCCAGTCTCAATCAGAGCAATAGCCAGGTGTTGAAATTCTTTCAATTACATGGACATACACAGTAAAAAGGGGACTTTTTGGACTGATTTTGTTCAGTGTGGATACAGAACAACACAGAGGAGCAGAGAGAGAAAAAATAATGTCTGAACAACGGAGAGGAATAGCTGGACGAGGGGGAGAAAGAGGACCAGGCAGAGGAGTAGCTGGACCAGGCAGAGGAGTAGCTGGACCAGGCAGAGGAGTAGCTGGACCAGGCAGAGGAGTAGCTGGTCAGTGACCATGGTCTATCACTGAGAGAGGCTTGTGAGAGAGTCCAGCTTAATTTGAGACGGTCAAACGTGGCTTCCATTATTTTCAACAAACCAACAGGTAAGTAATGCATTTTACAAGGGCTTTTTCTCTCATTACTGTTGCTATGTTCCAGAGGAACTATAGGCCACCAGTCCCAATGCTACGTGATACACATCTTGTATTTTTGTTCCTCTAAAGGACGCAACGTCTTGCTCCCTCTGGGGGAAGAGGAAAGCTCCTCAGTGAAGACCAGGAGCATGCCATTGTAGGATTGGTCATTGCTGACAATGCAATAAAACTGAGAGACATTCAGACCAGAATTGTAGAGGACAACCCTATATTTCACTATGTGGACAGCATTACCCTGACTGCCATCACTCGGTCTCTGACCAAGAACAGAGTTCGAATGAAACAGTCGTACACAGTTCCTTTTGAGAGGAACAGTGAGCGGGTCAAGGAACTCTAGCACCAGTACATCCAGGTAAGGAGTCTATCCAGTGTGTCTTGTTCTATAGTGAGTTTTATACTATGCTACTCTACATATAGACATGGGTCACAGTACATACAGTAGGACATACTGAAAAGCATTTACACATACTGTGTTTGATTTCTTTCTGAGAGTCGGAAGCTAATCAGACCCCACATGAAATCATCTATGTAGACGAGGCAGGGTTTAACCGTGCAAAAACACGTCGGCGGGGAGGAAATGTCATCGGGAAAAGGGCCACCGTCGATGTCCCTGATCAGAGAGGAGCTGATTTGGTCCTGCAGAAATGCCAGTTTGGTCCCTACAACACAGAACGTCCTCTTTTGTTTTTTAGATGACCTCCACCAACAACTGGTGCCAGAGGCAGAGAGGGAACAGGTGGGAGGAAACACGGGGACATTCGTGATTGCGTGGGACAATGTAGCACTCCACCATTCACACTCAATCACAAACTGGTTTGTCGCCCGTCCAAGAATGGTTCCCCTTTTCCTCCCCCCACCCTACTCGCCCTTCCTCAACCCCACTTAGGATTTTTTTTTTCTCTGTCTGGAGGTGAAACGTGTCTGATCATTGGCCACATGGCCAAACGCTCCTCCTGGATGCAGTGGGTGCCGGCTGCAGAGACACCTCAGCTGAAGACTGCCAGGGGTGGACAAGGCATGCTGAGCCTTTCTATCCAAGGTGCATGGAGTGAGAGATGACATAAGACATGTGATGTGGACGAGAACATGAAGCCAAATGCTGAAGGTCGTATAGATTAGAACAGGACTTTTCCCCTTCTCTGGCTTTTTTTTTTTTTTTTACTGCATTTGTGTATTTTACTCTTACACATTTGAAACCAAAGGGCATGTACATAGGATATTTCGTTTATCACTGGCAACAATTTCATGTTGCTAATAAAGCTTTTACTGCAGCAATTCTGTCACTTACTATTTTTTCTACCGTACATTGTGTAAAGTAAACTCATTCACTTTTAGATGGCGTGCTGCCAAAAATGCCCACATTTGACACTCAACCAGAAAATGTGCAGTGGTGTATAGTAAAAGGAAAGTGAACTATAAAAAAACAATGGATTTCATATTATCTATTGTACGCAGGAACCTGTAGGACTGAAACATAAAAAAGTAATGCTGTTTTTGTAATGCTGTTTTTGTTCATCAACTGTAAGTATTTTGAAAGTCCTTGTGCTATGATTGACTACATGTTCCTTTTGGATAGAAAACAAGTTGCTAGTTGAAGGAATGATTTGATACTGAGTCGGGTTTGCCGTGTTTTGATGGAGTCAGTGTATGTAGAGGAAGTGTTTTTGCATTTTGAAATGTAGAGTTGGTACTTAATGAACAAAATGCGGTTTTGAGCAGAAAACGTACTGTTTGGCCGATTGTGTGATGTAGCTGTGTTGCTGTGCTAAGAGTTTAAGTATAGGAGAAAAGCTTGTTAGCAATCGTAATAAAGTGTGACAGCTGTTGACTTGAAAATGGTAATAAATGATAAAATATATCAAATGAATATTTGTCATTATGTATTTCCACAAGCATTTCTGGTTGTGTATATTGTAATATGTGATTTGTTTGCTCAGTTAACACCTGTCTGTACTCAGTGAGTGGGAATGGACCATCTGATTGCAGAGCACCAGTCTTTTGTGACTGGACGTCTGTTGAGCAGTACTTCCTGCCGACATAAAGAGTTGAAACAGGGAATGCAGATCCAGCAGAAACTTGTTGCCGAATCACATTTGAGCGCTTTGATGCTGCGAGCGTTTATTTCTGGATTGTCCGGGAGGGATGAAAGTCAGAGGCAAAGGTCAATAAAAGGTCATAACCTTTTTGAAGATGATCTGAGCAGGCAGGTCAGATTTGATCTGCTCCACACATTTGACGGAGATTGATGTCAGATGGATTAAGGCACTATTGCGTTACCCATGTATAGCCTAACTACAGAGTACACGCACACACACACACACACACACACATACACACACACACAAGCGTGCGGAGCTCTCCAGGGGTTTCTCTCTGTTTCCATTCGGGGGAAAACGGAGCTTCTTGACTTAACTTGCGCCATTAGATACTGTGACAGGCTTTATAAATATTTCATGTGTCTCTTTGGGAGCTTCTCCCGGATACTTCAAGACAAATTGACATTGGGAAAGAAGTCTGATAGTATCAGAAGCTTTTCAACGCAGTCTCTGGCAAGTAATCCTTATATACTTCTACATCACCAAAAAGACCAAGGCGCATGGAAAAGATTGACAGAGTTATCAGTCACTAACTCTCTCTGTTGCCACTTTCTTTCTTTCTTTCTTTCTTTCTTTCTTTTTTTCTTTCTTTCTCTCTCTCCCTCTCTCTCTCTCTCTCTCCCTCCCTCTCCCTCTCTCTCACACACACACACATACCCAGGCACGCAGAAGCAGAAACACAGTTTGCATGCACAATCTTTTCCTTGCTTGTCTCTGTAAATCTTTGTCCAATATAACAAAAGATTTGAAGGCTGAACTTTTAATGGTCTTCCACTCCTTCTCTCTCTCTCTCTCTCTCTCTCTCGCTCTCTCTCTCTCTCTGGAAAATAAATGGACCTTTCATTTCTAAGAGGGGGGGGGGGGTCTGCTGAATGTAAATCTAAATGACAAAGGAGCCAAATCAATAAAACGAATCATATTTTAATGCTAAAGCATGGTAACATATATTATGTATCATGTGTAATGTACATTGCAGGGACACACCCTAAGGATACGTTGGAACATCTTCGGTCCCCATGTGCTGCACAGTCTCCACTGTGTGTGTGTGTGTGTGTGTGTGTACGTGTGTGTGTGTGTGTGTGTGTGTGTACGTGTGTGTGTGTGTAGTCATTTGTTTTTTCCTCGCTTCACCTAATCCATTCTATCAATTAGGCATGTTGGAGGATAGAAACTATCAGGGACATTTCCCCCCTCACCCTCACCCTCAGCCTCACTCTCTCTCTCCCTCCCTCTCTCTCTCTCTCTCTCTCTCTGTCTCACACACACACACACACACACATATTCAGTACTAAATTATTCATCAGCCAGAAGCACAATTTTGAGTGCTGAGGGTTTTAATGGCTCTGGTTTCTTCCTTTTGTGTTAAAGGCGGGTCCCGTATTGTTACAAGGCTGTACCCTGAGTAAAAGCGCAATAAGTACTTGCAGTCATGTGGCAGCAAGTACCTGGGGAGTCCCAAAAAGCGGCTTAATTGCCGTAACATGATTTGTTTGAAGGAGCCCGCGGCCTTTGCAAATTCCCGTCACACTTGCGCGGTAATGCCGAACTGCATCGCCGACCTCAACCGAACCTTCTAGAATCTACCTTGAACCCAAAGCAGAAAGCGGCAGGGTGGAGGTCCTATAGCAGACGCTGTTTTCATGCTTAGTCAACAAGAAGCAGAGCAAGAAAAAAGTCTGTTCATTTCCAGTGTTGGACAAAAAAAAAAATTGAATTTCTCTGAATTATTAGAAATATTGATGCAGTTACGCATAACTCACATATCAGCCATGTATTAAATTTGCACAGACAACCAACAAAAAAGGTTTTAGAATTAGAGAGAGATAGAGATAGTTTATTTCAAATTTGTGAAACTGATGGGTTTACCATGAGTACACAAAGGCGATTTAACACCACGCTTTCACGTAATGTGGTTGATATACTACATCAACAACATATAAAATTTTTTTTCCCCCCCTGGCCATACTATATTCTGTACTCTCATTTCCTCTCTAATTTTCAGAGGCAAAAAGTGAGGTGTGAAACTGAAATCAATGCAAAATAAGCGCCCTCTGTTTTATGGCCAAAGGCCTTAAGTGCTGTAGAGTTAGGGAGGACATGTGGGCAGGCTGTCCCGTGACTGGAGCTGCCCATTGGGTGTGTATAATTGATGAAGCCCATCGAATGAATAGCTTTTTAGACCATTCTCCAGTGACACCCACCTAATGAACACGGAGAGGAGGGGAGAAAAAGACGGAGCAGAGGTCTGGTGTGGAGTGAGTGTTGGCAGTGGAGACGAGGCGGAGGAGGAAAAGAAGATAGAGGGGGGGGAGGGGAGGCAGGGAGGGAAGGAGAGAGTTGGAGATGAGGGAAGGTTCCGGACAAAGACCTCTCATGAAAAGCTTCAATGAGCGCATTATTTGAGGTACGGAGAAATGCATTATGGGAATGAGGGAGAACATATGCAATTTTTCTCTCATATGTAAATGCTGTCGGTGCCCACAAGAGAAGCATTCAGGAGGGACTAAAAGTGAAGTTAGCAGAGGCCTGGGCATATCTTTCCAAAGGCGGATGACTCACGGGCTACAGAGCCTTACCTGGGAAAAAAAAAAATTATATATATGAATTTCAGCTCTTGTTGAATGTGTGGGAGGGCTGCATTTGCAATCCACAGAAAACCTGATAACCAGACCAGGAGAGCCACTTGTATCTGTGGTTTGACCTTACAGACGTTGTTTTAGAACTCTTTTTGGTTGCTATGGTAAAAACATTAAAAAAAAAAAAATCAACCTCTTCAAACACCTACCAGAATCTTCCTCTGCCTTCTTTTCTAGCTTTTTTTTCTTCTTTTTTTTCTTTTTATTAATGATTTCAGAATAGGAGAACGAGGAAAGAAAGAGCTGAGAATCCTGCAAAGATAAACAAGAACAACAGAGGCTGATCAATGATCCATCTTTCTGGCAGAAAAAAAAAAAAAACATTCTCAAAGAGTGGGATCGAATGCTTTCCTTCCCTTGTCATATTCAATGAATCAGCTATGACATTTTTCCCTCACCTGTCACAAGTCGTCTGTGATCGTTTCTACTCCGTGGCTGTCGGCCAGTGTCCACATGCGTTTGCAGTGACGGAGAAGCCGAGCACGAAACAGGCCAACATGAGGATCTCACATTTCACCTCACGTATCTGACGAGCCAGTTTCATTTTTGACACACTTGAGTACCGCACGGAGCACAGAGAGAGAGAGAGAGGGAGAGAGAGAGAGCGAGAAAGAGAGAGAGAGAGGGAGAGAGAGGGAGAGAGAGAGGGAGCTATTTTATCATACATGAGATCTGATAAATGGGGTTTCAGAACACTGTTAAAAAAAATGAGAACATTCTGAAACTAACGGAACTAACAGAACTGAATCACCTCCTATTGTGAGTGATAGTACTAAAAGTAAGCTATGCTAATTGATATGCTGTGAATTGGAAAATAACAATGAGGGAGTTATTTATAACAACCCCAAATCAACCAAAGAGCTCAAATTTCAAAAGGCATATTGGTCTCAGCTGTCATTTTAGGAATGAGCTGCTAATGTAATTCAACAGCCAGAGAGACAGAAACATTAGAGTGAAATTTACTTCAATTCTATTCAGTATGAATTTTCTGCATTATTCTCTGGCCACAAAACAAAACAAAACAAAAAATTAGCATGTATAATACACGGTCCATCATCTTCATTCCGAAAGGTTTCTCTCGAAACACTGTGTAGAGGTCAAGGGCATTTAATGGCTCCATTTGCATATAACAACGAGCCCAGTCTAGCCTCACGTGACATCTTGACAGGCTGTTGTTCTGAGAGAGTGATCAGACCGAAACACACTCTGTGTGGAAACACATTTCCTCGTACACGTTCGTTCAGTCGAAAGTCCATCGATGCGCATACTTTTAAAACAGATTATCACATGTATACAAGGACACAAACACACTTTAAATGCATATACGACCGCCCCCTACCCTAAAAAAAAAAACCAAAACAAAAACACAGACCAAAATATCAACCAACTGCCTATAGCGTACGCTGAAAAAGTCATGTTCAAAAGTCGCAACCCTAGCAAATGCTGAACCTGAGCAAAATCGATTAACTTCATTGGATTTTTTTTCACTTGCATGAGAGACTCCCCCCCCCCCCCCCCCCCCCCACCCCAAAAAGACAATAGAGACTATGAAAAGAGAAAAGGGGGGGGGGGGGGGGCAAAAAAAAGAAAAAAAAGAAATCATTGATTGGGTGGGTTGTTTATGAGATTTTCCCTAAGCAGAGGGATTTTGGAGATCGGATTTGTGTCCAGAAGGCAGAATTTAGTTGGCATTAATGCGACTGCTCTCTTTGTGAAAGAGACTGTTATATTGAACGGAGAGATACACTTTTCCCCTGGCGTTTGTCCCCTGCTTGGTTTCATCACCATTTTGTCAATGTAATCCTTCCCATTATTCATCCCGCTCCCCAGAGAGGGGCGGAGCTGTCTGTTTCTCCTCAATAAACGCTCAACCTCCTCATATTGATCTAAAAAAAATCGCACATCACATGTTGTTTAAGTAATTTCCCCCCTTCATTTTCTTTGTAAGGATTTTAACCACGTGGTTTAGCATTTCCTGTGAGGGATGTGATGTAAGATGCGCTCCGGTTCTAGAACTGATTCTAGATTCTAGAACTGTGCTCATATACAGAGCTGAATTCACTGTGATATTTGTTCATTTTAGATGGACTGCTTAACATAACAAAAAGCAGTTGTATCGTTCTTTATTTTCAGATTTAGGAAATTGGTAATGAGGATCAAAGCCTTATGTTGGTGCAAGCAGGAAATAAACTTTTTTTGTGTGTTAGCTTGCACAGAATATACAGTTAGAAACCTGCTGCGTCTTTGCAAATGACTAATTCATATGAGTAATTCCCCACGCAGGTCATAGGCAAGATTCAATATTCGGGTGAAACAGCTACAGCTTCCATCTGACCTGCAGATTATATGCACTAGAATTATTTTAAATGATTTGCTCAATGAAGTTGTCATTCATTTTTCATCTAAAACTCCAGAATAGTCTCTAAAGGCTGTGAAAAGGTTATTAAGGTTATTGCTTTTGATGAGACAGAAATGAGTGTTAAACAGTTCTGCAGTGAAAGACTCTATGCAAAAAGTGTGCCTGACTTTTTTGTTTGAAGGATTAATAATGAAGGTTTAGCGTGATAAATTTCACATTGCTGCAAAGAGGGGGAATCCACATGACACAATCATTTCTGTTTTGAAATCAAAAGTAATACTTTTTTAATCTCATTTTGCTCGACTATATCTCCATTCAATAAACGAACTAAGTATACTGCTATATCTATTATTAAACACCTCAAAGTTGTTTAAATTGTAATCTCTGCCCCTTACAATGAAGAAAATCTGTTTTTAATACAACAATCATCTGTTGAACTGTGAATCACCTGACTCTATGTCTTTTTCCCCCTTTTGCTGTCTCTCTCAAGAATACTCTTTCATACTCTCTCTCTCTCTCTCTCTCTCTCTTTGTCTCTCTCTCTCATTTGTGTTAGAAAGAATTCTCATTAAACATGAGAATTCTTTGACTAACTCTCTCGGCTGTCACAGTAAAGTTACGGCTTTAATGTAAGACACACACACACACAAACATGCACACATGAAGCGCAGCCATCTGTTGAGTGGGTGGTACTGGTTTGATTTCCCCCAACACCTCAAAACTCAGACTTTCTCACTGACACCAGCTTTAAGGTGTAGTGCAGTTATTCCAATCCTAGTCCATCATGCACACCCAAGGTTTAGATCTTTTTTTTTCTTTTTTTTTCTAATATAGAACTTAGGAGTCCACCCTGTTTCGACACTATAGGAGACTTGTTAGAGTTGTACCCATCAAAACAGTGAAGAAAAGGGAAAACATCCCCACCTACGAATCCTCTGGTCGAGTAACTTATGGATTTCATTCACAGCACAATCTTAGTTTTCCATTTGTATTAATTATGTGTATGATTCATACAACACTAAAAGGTTCCTTCATGCATCAACATCTGCTACATACGATGACATTTTTTGCTAGGTGTATTTCTATCTATACTATCTCCCCCTGAGACCTACACAATGTAAAGCAGTAGTGAGCTAATCTTCTATGTCTGCTGGTACATTTTCAGTGTAACTTGTCCCTACATCCTGGTGATGGCAATATAGTGTTTCTTTATGGATTTATATTAATCTACATAATTTACGTATTTAATTGTGAACCTTAATCTTCCTCAGATTTTAAATTGGTCTGAGTTACGGCTAATGACCACTGAAAGGTTTCATGTATTGACTGCTTTGCTACATTTCTTGTGCTTACCCCAATCTGATTATATTGCAAAAGTCTATAGTGATTATTAACCTTAGCAAGAAACTGACTGATTTTTTTTTTATATAAAGAGGGAAATCAATAATGAGCAATGTGTAATAAAAAGAAGTTAATTTTTTTTCTCTTGATTACATTTGTGTGTGTGTGTGTGTGTGTGTGTGTGTGTGTGTGTCAGGTAAAACGAGAGAGTGCGAACTGAGCAGTAGCATTGGCTCACAGACCTTTTTTTCCCCCACAAATGACCCTCTGCAGTTATCAGTGTATGACAGGGGAGCGTTATCGTCGGGTAGAATGAAAGCACTTTTATCAGTTTGCCAAAGGCAACTCCAACACACAGACAAGCAGCCAGAGGGTCTAATGAACACAAATTAATCTCCCAGGAGCCTCAGGGCAGACATCTGCACTGACAACCACACACACACAAGAACACAGGGACGTTAAACTAGTCCTCATTGATTTCACACACTATGTATATGATTATAGTGCAGAAAACTAGGACACGGAATCCATGCGCTGAGCTTTACAATGGAGGTCAATAAAACACATCTGCTTTATTAGTTTCAGCTTTTACTGCATAAAGTGGACATTATGTAGATATCTCTCAACTCAGTCTTAGATTATATTAGTTTGGCATTTCTCGACGCAAGAAAAAAAAATCAGCTACTTTAGCAGTTCAATAACAATGTCACAATATACATGATGGATCAGATGCCTTATATCTTGGATGTTTGTACAAGGTCTGTACTAACAGCTGTGTTTGGTGTTTAGAGATTAAGACCTTTGCCATGGTTATGCTAACTAGCAGTAGTCTCAAATGCAAAAGATGTGATTGATTGAGCTCATTCCTAAAAACAAGAGCAAGTGATTTACTGTTTAATAGTGTGACCAGCCAAAAGAAAAAACACAATAAAAAAGGAAATGCAAATGAAAATAAAAAGAAAAGGAAGAAAAAAAAACTCTCTCAACCTAGCATAGAAAGCAACCACATAACTGGCAAGAGGAGGCTTTTAAGGAGTTATTCGGTGAAATAGATGTACGAGATTAGAAGAGCGCAATGCAGAATACGCACAGGCTTTCAGGTTTATTAATGTAACCAAAGAATAGCTAAGAATGCATTGAAAGCATTGGGTAAAGCAAAATAAAACAATATAGGAACGGAGTGAAAAGTGCCGTCACTTAGGATAAAACCACAGTAGTGAAGACTCTTTTCTCGTGTACGCTAACTTTGAACGCATAACAGTTGCCTCAGAACAAAGACACATACGACACTAAAAGAGTCTCCGAAGCTTATGAATCGCTCCACGGAAAATTTATATTCACTGTTAAAACACAAAGAGAGGATTTAGTATAAAGTCTTTTCTTGTGTTTTTTTTCCCCCCACTCATATTTTAGTTTGTTTCAGCAGTGATGTTTGGAATGGAGGCGGGGGTGGGGGGGGGGGGGGGGGGGGGCTGTTTCCTTCTGCTAGTTTGTGTCTTTCTCTCAGAATGTGGATTAGGGATAATAAAGACCCTAAATGAGACCTGTTTCATCTTACTTATTGATTAATTGATCTATTGATCTTTAATTTTCCAAGAGAAGTCTCTTGAGATCTAAGATTTCTTCCTCCAGCAGAGCCCTGACTAAAAGGACAGCACACGAAATCTATCTATCTATCTATCTATCTATCTATCTATCTATCTATCTATATTTTTTTTCTTTTTAGTCCTTAGGAGAAGTAATGCACTCTAAATGATTTATAAGCAGACAGTTCATTGATTGTCCCATCAGTGTTGTTAGGGTTAAATTTATATATACTGTACACATTAGGGCTGTCAAAGTTAACGTGTTAACCAGTTAATATATATATATATATATATATTTTTTTTTTTTTTTGTCGTTGTGCATCGCTGACTAACTTATGTAAACCTGAAAATTAGTAAATTTATATTTTATGTTTCACCGTTTAAAATATAGCAAATATTTCAATATGATTAAATTCTGATTCAAACTGACCCCAAAGTTTAAAGGTCAAGTCTTCTTTGCAAACACCTGTTACCTCAAAACTGGCCACTAGGGACGTGGCTGAGTCCATATCTTTGCAGAAGGTTAGCGCTTCCATTAAAAATAATGATGATTTGATGTGTCATTATCTATAACCTCATAACATCTACTTTATCAACTGAGATGTACTGCAGTTCAGAGAGGTTAAAAGCATAAGCATAATTGTAGGCCTCAAATTATGCATAGCATGCAGATTACACATTGGTTGCACCTGCAAAATGTTTTAGAGTATATGTTTATGTCTCAAAGAAATATTAATAAAGATAAAACGAATGTCTTTCAGTTTTTCATCACACCTGTGCAAATAGATATTAACGTGTTCTGAATTAAAATAAACACACATTGACGCTGTTCGATGCAGATACCAATTTACACCATAAAAGTGCTATTTTTTGAAGGACGTTGTCATGAATGTTTGTGCTACGCAATAATATTTAATTCAATTAGCGTTTATTTTTGTTATGTTTAGTATAATATCTGATATTCTTCTGTTAGCCATTTTTATTGTCATGCCCTGGTTCTCTCTTTCTCCATCTGCTGGTCATTCTATGCTGGGTTTGTGCACTTCCTGATTTACCTTGTTAGTTTAATCATTTTACTTGTACTTGAGTTTGTTGATCTAATCCTGTTCTGTTCTGTATAAATGCTCCATATTTTCCATTGTTGAATGAATGGAATTTTATCGTTGACGTATTGTGAATCCAGAGTTAAGGATCCTGAGTCCTGTGTTTGGGGTCTGCAAGTTCCAAGAAGCCTTTTGTTCATCTTGTTTTGTTCTCGTAAATACTGAGCTAAACTGCACTTGCATCCAGAATCTTCTTCTGCCTGTGACCATTATAACTTTTCAGTCTTTCTGGTTCACTATTCTCCTTTTTTTTTCTTTTCTGGAGTGACTAAGCATAGAAGATACAGTTACACATAAAGGCCAGAGACAGAGTCTGTACTCGGTACTGAAACCAGATATTGTATTTTCCTGTATCTGTCGACCTTCAGTGCAGAGTAAATAGGAGTGGATCTCATCAATGTTGCCCCTCTCCTAATACAGACACAGACACAGACACACACACACATTTGCTCGACACTTTTTTTTTCTTTAAACAAACATATGTTAAGGTAAGAAAAAAAAATTCTACCACACCAGCGCAAATAAGACTTACAGACACATATGTGTAGGCCATTATGAGAACATTTCAATTCCTTGATGCTTTGAGCTGCTTGTTAATGAAATGTTCTTGTATTCCCTAAAATTCCTCTTAAAAGATGACTCCCATTTGAGTTTGACAAGAGAAGGAACGCATCAGGAAAAATTCCACCCTGCCTCTCCTCATTACCTGTGAATGTTTTCGTCTCCTTGCGGCCCAGCCTTTCCTTCCTGCATGACTCATAGGCACTGTCTGCAGATCCACTTTTCTTTATTAGCGTGAAAGCTTTTCTGGCAGCTCCAGCGTTCTTAAGAGCTCGGTCATGAGCCGTCGTTCGTGGCTTTACGTTGCCAAACCGTTCAGACAAAATAAAAAAATAATAAAACATCTCGGAATGTTGGAGTCGCGATCATTAAGGACTGATTGTATGGTTAGCGTTTTATCCGGGGTTGAGAAGAGATGACTAATCTGCATTGGCTCTTGCGCATTGCAAAGTTTACATTGGAGTACGCGGTAATCATCTGTTCAATTTAGAGCAATTTCTTATCCCACACCTGCTGCTTTCTCAGAATAAAGACGTGAATTATCTGACATTGTTTGCTGTGCTGCTCTTACCCCAAGTTTAAGGAAATCATTTTTCCCCTTTATTTATTTATTTATTTATTTATTTATTTATTTATTTATTTGCGCCAGTCTAAGTGCAGAAATCCGTGAAAGAAAACAAAAAATGAATCTAGGAACATTTGTTATGGGAGAGTTTTACTCTAAATTAAAAAGAGTAGAGCTCAAATTTTGCGTGTGTCTTAGATGAACGAGTCTCTGATGAGTGTAGCGTTATGATTGTTGTGCTAAGCACTATTGCTGATTTGTTTTTAATGAGTTTTCCAATTATGCAAGACATAATATCCATTAAACATTATTGTTGATGTCTGCTTGGACAATACACTTCTTTTATGTTTGAAGCTGATTCTAGCATTTTTCAAAAACTGCTTCCCAACAGTAATGCTGTGATGTGACTACGTCTCCATGTGATGTATGGTCAGGAAAACAAAAGGCTTGGCATTATTTAAAATCCATATCTAGAGAACAATATTCAAGAGATCATTTGTGACTCTTCATAAAAGTCCTTTTCCCTTCCAGTGTTAGAGCTCTGTTCCTTCATTCCATGGCCCAAGTGACCTTATAAGGACTTCCTGCTCACTAATCAAAAGGACAGGTATTTTTATTGTAAAAGTGGGCTATTGGCAGAAATTTCTGCACCAGTTGAAGTTCCATGGCCCAGTTAGGTTGTGAAAAAATGCATTTCTCTTAAGCATTCTACTCCATGCAAAACTATATTAAATGTCTGTGACCTCCGACCCCTGGGCCATTGGTATTAAATTACCTTTTGTTTTAAATGGGCATTGTCAGATTCTTATTATCTGAAATTGAGACATTCTTTTTAAGTGAATCTTGAAAGTACAATGGTTTCTCTATGATGATAAAGAGAAATATTAAAATTACTTTACACTCTGGTCTAATCTGGAGAGTGGGGCTACAAGAAATGAATGCAAAAGTTAGCTTTTAAAGAAAGACTTTACCTGATGTTCTCCAAAAACATTCTTCAAAACCTTACTTCCTCACTGATGTTTGAGTAATAGACCTCTGAAACTTCACTGTGGCTGTTGAATGATCTTACAGCCTGGACCTATCCAGCTATTTTATGCAGGCTCTGCTCCTGATTGTACTGAAGCTATCCCTGTGTGTTTCTGTGCGGCTTTTGAGAGTGCGTTGACTTATGAAATGTTTGTTTACTTGAAAGTGTGTGTGTGTGTGTGTGTGTGTGTGTGTGAGAGAGAGAGAGAGAGAGAGAGAGAGAGAGAGAGAGAGAGAGAGAGAGAAAGCGAAAGAGTGAGGGGGGAGAGTCCTGCACATGTGTATGTGTGAATGCATGAATTAGCACTGCACACATTTTGTTTGGACATTGTATATATACTCACTGAATATATTTTTTTCAACATGATACAAAAGTAAAATGTGATATTCTGCATGCCAGCTTTCTGAAAATGCATGTACATTTCAGTTCAATTCACAACACATGATAACACATTAAATCTTGCCAAAAGTGACAGCCTTAGTCATTGTGTATCTGTGAGAGACAGAGAGAGAGAGAGAGAGAGACAGAGAGAGACAATCTAAACACATGTAAAAAAAGAAAAAAGAAAGAAAGAAACAGAAAAAAAAGAAGAAGAAGTAGGAGGACCATTAATCACTGACTTCAGCAGACACAGATCAGTGTGGATGGGCTCAGGCCAGCCCTTTTCCACCAACTCTCCTCTTCACACAGTAAGAGTGACAGGCTGTAAATCAGACGCTGTCTACGGCTGTCACACAAGATGGATTTGAGACAGATTTACCGCTGGAGTGGGGCACGAGGCAACACGGAGGTCAGGAGCAACAGACAAAATTGCTGAGTGAGGAGGAGAAGGAGAAATCCCCCGAGTGAAACTTTTAAAATAGCTGTGTGGAGTCACTCTCAGAGCCTCACGTTCAACTGAGGTGACGAAAAAGGAACTGGCCCCTTAGAGCAAGCTTCGGCAAGGTTAAGACAAGCTTACATTCCCCCCCCCCAGCACTTTTTCAAAGCTCAATCTGGGCTCACTAACATCTGAAGGCCTTACGTAGCATCATATTATAATCTCAACCTGGACTATACAGCTTGGGCCAGACCAAGATGCTTTTAAGGTGCTACTTAATGTTTTCTCCTCACCAGAGTGCTGGCATTGCATAAGACCCTCTTGCCAGTGAAATGCAATAAACGTTTTTCTTTTTCAGCCTGATTACCCCTAGCTCGTGCTTGCCATAGTGAGAGTGTGGTGAATTTCTTTTTCTTAAGGCAAAAGTGTTTATATATTAACTATATTGATTTGCCTTAGATGTAGCATAGTTCTTGTAAAAGCCTGCTGTCCTTTTAAAGCAGATTAAATAAAGGCCAGTGGAACACAGATTGTGTGCATACACACAAACTTGATCATTAAACTTGGATATGAAGAGTTTAAGAAGGCTTTCAGTGTTCATCAACATCATCTTACCTGTGTTTTGTTGATCGGCAAGAGCAAATCCCTAAGGACCATGTGTAGGCTTGTAGAAACAAAAGGCTTGTATCATGTTTTTTTTTTTTTTAAATGTCACTTAGAAATGAGGACTTGAAGTTACTAAAAAAACTATTTCTATTTTCCCACTTGTAGTTATATGGACATAAAATATCCTGACTGATTGCTCATAACATACAGAATGGTGAAGTTATGGAGATCGAGGTCATGTCCTCTGAGATTTGTGGATCATAAAAGCAACAAAAATGTAACCAGAACAGATGAACAAAGCATGACAATGTTTTAAATATTGACTGTAATGAAAGCGCTTCTGTTCTACTGTGGTTGTTTTGTTTTGTTTTGTTTCCACATGTAAATATTGTAAAGTGTGAAATTCTTTTAAAATGTTTAAAAAGGTTTAAGGTCAGTTATAACCTTCCGACATTCTTTCTGAGGTGATGTGCTTTCTGAGTCGTGGTTAAGGGCAGCGTTGTGTTCTTCCATATGTGTGTGGGTACCGACTGTGTGTGTTCCTCAAAGTTCGTCCTTTACTGAATCTATTGCCTCTGACAAAAATACACTGGGAGTGAGTCAGCACTAGCAAGTTGAAGTGCTAGTTCATGAGAGAGACAGATTTCGGGCAGATGGGTAAGGCATTTTCCCCCAGCTAGTTTCTCATGTGGCATTGGATAAGGCTAGTTTTTCATGTAGAGGTGTATGAAAAGGTTCCTATGCAAACAGCAGGTCAGTCTGAGCAACCTGTGCTTAAAGATGTCCAAACAGTCATGTGATCCTTGTTCATGGTGCAGTCCTTTAATAATAGAGTGACACTGAGAAATCATGTCATTTATCGTCCAAAGCCATTTACAGTCTCATAACAGCCACCACTTACAAGGCCCATAGGAATCGTCTTGTTTCACTGGAAAATCAATCCTCAAAAGTCAATTCCTGATGTTTTGTTTCACTCAAAATGAGAATCCTCCTTTACCGCAAAT
Organism: Chanos chanos; assembly: GCF_902362185.1. Lineage (NCBI taxonomy): Eukaryota > Metazoa > Chordata > Actinopteri > Gonorynchiformes > Chanidae > Chanos > Chanos chanos. The sequence goes on from NC_044503.1 coordinate 24,578,546, forward strand.
AAATGTTAACACCAGTTTATGTATATTCTCTCAATCAGTACCTGTGTCTGTGAGATGCTCGAAAGAATTGAGAGAATGCATTTTTTTTCGTTATTCAGTCATTTTAGTATTCAGTGGCAGTGAGTGTAAATGTATGGGCATGCTTTATAATGGTGTTTGGCTTGGTTTAGGGTTTGTGGGAATGTCAACATAAAACTCCACCACCCGTTGCATCTTGTAAAGTGGCACCTTTACAAGGGAGGAGATGGCATGGGGAGGAATTGGGTTTACAGAAGCAGATGGACATAAATAAGTGTGGTTGTGTGTGTGTGTGGGGGGGGGGGGGGGGGGCATCTATATGCTGTTGAGGACTGACCGGTGAGATCTTTAAGGGAGGGTCTGAAAATTCTCCTCTCATTATAAATCGTATCATTTGAGTAGGTTGGATTTTCACTGGGGGAGAGTTTCAGTGTACGGGGGGAATGCTCGGTAACAATTTCTGTTGGAGTCTGATTATTAAGGAGGTGCTCATCCAGATCACCTGGGAATAACCATAATACCCCCCTCCCCCCCCAAAAAAGAAAAATGTATTTAGTCACAATTACGCAAAAAAGTATGAATGGAGTATTGAATTGGCAAAACAGTAGTTGGCAGTATTGACAGGTGAAGTTCATAACTTTTGATTGATTTTGTCGAGAATTGTCTTGTCAGCTCGTCCGATTTCTTGTAAATTGGAACAGACGTATGTTTGATGACCATCCTCCAAGGAAGCTGACGTTTTGTTTCCAGCCAGTCAGTCTTAATGGTAGTCGTACTTTTGATGTGGAAAGAGTGGGTCTCGAGGCAATCTCCCTGGATTCTTATTCTGATGAATGTTAATTCTAGGTGTTTCTGGAGCCAGTGTGTAATCATGGGAAATCTTTGTTGCAGGTGAATAGGACACTGAACCCTGATGTAGCAAAGTCAGTGCTACGGTTAAGATGTATTTAGCTAGAATTAAGGGCTTGTTTTTAAATGGGAAGTTGATTATGAAAACGGTTTGTTCTTTTTTGAGCTGGTTGGTTTTGCTGTGTTTGATCGTGTAGAATGTGGTATAACAACAGTACAGGATTTAGAATCATAGCATAGTATTGGAGTATTTGGTCAACCTCTGAACAATCAAGGAATCCTTGGAAAGCCAGTGTGAACAGAGCCCCCAGGGTTTCGTCTACATACTCATAACTGGCTGCTCATTAAGCTGTGCTTTATCAGTTACTCCATTATGACAGACAGGTGATTTTTATTGTAACAGACAGGTGATTTGCACTGAGGGGCAGTGTCTCGTCTTGTCAGCTGTAACTTTAGGATTTCTTTTAGCAGGAATGAAATTTGAGGATTATTTCATCTTGGCAGTCTGATCAGCGAATAGGTTGTGAAAGAAATGACTTCCTTTCAGGTGAACCTTGACCCCAGAACACTGATGCACAACACAGCGTGGCTGACGAATGACATTGCAGCAGTTAGGTCGAATTGGGGTTAAGGCAGTGAAAGAGGAATTTTTCTTTAAACGATTTCCGTGCCCTTTCGGTATGACTGTAAGGTATTTGAGGCAGTGCTTTGCATTATGAAGCTGATGGACTGGAATTGGAAGTGTTTGAGAAGTTAGATAGATGAGATCTGAGCATAGAGGCATTGGACTCGGTATTTGGTCTTCTTCTGGAGCCAAAGTCCTATATTTATAAAGGTTAAAATGGGACAGACAATGGACACGTAGGTTTATTGCAACCGTGGATACGACATAATATTGAGGTCTTGGTTGTTCACGTGCAGAACATTGAAGTAAGGTATCTAAGAGGGACCATGACAGTGTGTGAATTTGATCACCAGCTACTAACTGAGTGTATTTTTACAATATCATCTGAATGAACTATGACAACCTTAGATGCCTACTCAAAGGAAACTCCCAAAAGAAGGTACCAGTTTATGCAGGGTACAGCTCAGATGAAATGCTTTTGAGAGGGACAAAGGTCAGTTTGACAGTCTAGGCAGTAGTGAACCAGGAGACTTGTTAGTTACCGCTGTATCCAGTGGAGGGTGTTGAGTTCGTGAAAAGATGTAGGTCTCCAGGGGGGAAAAAGAAAGGGGTGCCATTGCAGTGCTGGAAGAGGAGGGAGCCAGAGGTACAACTTAGTGCAGGAAGCTTCATCCATTACAATTTGGTCTGAGGGATGGACTGGATGGGAGAAGTGTGACAAGTTGGGAGATGAAAGGATGCCCTTAGGGATGGAGTCACATGACTAAGTTGAGGTAACTGAGCAGAGAGAGGATGGGTCATTTTGGGGACTTTGGGAGTTGCCAGGAAACCAGTTAGCAGGACGATGATTTTGTCATTTTTCTCCACAGGCAAGGAGAGGTTTTTTTCAACTGAAATTGGAACCCTGAGGTGTGTGACTACCTGTGACATAGATATGAATCCAGACACAGGAGGAGATGAGGTTGGTGTGTTAAAAAGGAAGTCTTGATTTTAGACGAGGTATGGAAGTTTATAGTGATTCGGTAGGATTCATCAGGGGGTCTCAGGCAGTGTGTTTGAAATTTTTGGGCTGGCCTCACAATCAGGTGTCAGAAGCGCAGCAAAATAGAAACTGTTGAGCCAAGAAATACCAAATCTAGGTTAATAGTATTTACTGTAAAGGGTTAGGAGATTGCAGCTGTTGCTTGCCAGGAGCCAAGGCCAACGTGTTTGATCAGTGCAATGGTTTTGACCACTGCAGTAACCAGTAGACTGATTCTTGTAAGTGAACAAGTAAGTAAAAGATGAGAAAGTACCATTTATTGATTCTGAAATCAATTCTGACTGATTTTTTTTTTTAACCCCTCATCCTTGAGAGGGCTGATCAGAGATTTTGGCTACTGATCGGCTGGATGATCAGGGTTATGTATACCAGGATTTAAAGCTTCCCGCTGCTCGCTGAGCAAATAACAGGTTAGGTGGACACTGAGTTTGTCGGCCAGTTCACGAGTCAGGTGGGAGACATTCATAGTAGTAGATTCTAACAGCACCCACTGCATGCAGCTGTAGGTTCCACAACCATTAATGCAAACATGAGAATATAGACAGAATGAAAGAGCTCAACTAGAGATGTCTGTGAGTTTCTAATCAAACAACATGTGGGGGCAGTGGAGTAGCAAGTGCCAGGGAGCAGACAGACGAGAGAGGCAGCAGTAGGAGTAGCTCTTGGCAAGGCGGCATTATTGGCAGCAGCAGGGTGTGGTAGGTTGTGGCAGTAGAGTGTAAAGGTATGGCAACAGGCAGATTTCATGCAGTGATGCAGGCGCTGTCCAAACAGGATGGAGGGGAGGGGTACAAAGAGAACAGAACAGAGAGGACAGGGAGAGAGCCATTGGCTGGACGTCCCAGGGACATAAGCAAGGGGGTTGAGAAAGGGTGTCTGGCCGGAAGTGGCAGGTAAAGACTCAGCGTAGAACTGCCTTCCTAATTTGACGGTGAAAAGAAATTGTTCTTCTGGCCAGAGCCTGCTGTAACCTTATGACAGTCCATGGGGTTGAAGGAACAACATTCTTAGCAGTGGCAGTTGCCAACTAGGAGCACAGCAAAAGGTGGATGACTGGGCCAGAGCAAAGACTGAGTTCGTTTGTTTGCCAAAAGCAGTTTGTCTTCACCCAGAGAAGACAAACGTGGAGAGCGAGGTAGCTGACATCTTAATGCTGTGGAGGATTCCGATTGTTGGGATGTTTTCAAGGAAGTTTGAAAATTCTCTTTTCAAGCCCTCTCTATGAATAATTCCATATTAGGCCTGTGTTTGCAGACCATTATATTGGTGGTGCTACTTTTTCATGGTGAAGTGAAGTGCGTGTGTGTGTGTGTGCGTGAATGCGAGTGGAAATTCTATCAATGGTTGGCGAAACACTTGTCTTTCAATCTTGAATTTGCTTGGTACAGTTCTGTTTTGAGCACGCAAAAGTAATAAGAAGTTTTTTATTATTTTTTTATTATTATTTCATTACGTGCATTCTTATGGTCATAGCAGTCTCAGATAATTGAAGTCTTTGTTGTATTAAAGATTAAATGTAAGTAATTAAAACACAATTTAAGTACATTCAGTGCAACACACGGAGCATATTTTTCACTCATCTCACTCATTATCTAAGCCGCTTATCCTGATAAGGGTCGCGGGGGTGCTGGAGCCTATCCCAGTGCTCATAGGGCGAAAGGTGGGGAAACACCCTGGACAGGTCACCAGTCCATCGCAGGGCAGACACACAGACAAACACACTCACACACACATTCATACCTAGACGCAATTTAGTGTCTCCAATTCACCTAACCTGCATGTCTTTGGACTGTGGGAGGAAACCCACGCAGACACGGGGAGAACATGCAAACTCCACACAGAAAGGACCCTGGCTGCCCAGCTGTGAATCGAGCCCAAGACCTTCTTGCTGTGAGGCGACAGCGCTACCCACTGCGCCACCGTGCCACCCTCCTTTTTTTTCATTTCATTCAAAATTATTTGTAAATATAAAATCCATAAGAATGTATGAACACTATTCAAGTATTGCATTTGAATTTCATTGTAACAGGAGGTACAGTTATCACGCCAAGCCGTAATCTAGTTTTTCAACTATCTTTTCAAACATCCATTATTTTCCATATGGCGCATTCTCTTATGTTGATCGTGCTGGACACACATCAGGGATCCTTATATAATTGTATAATACAGAAAAGGTGCTCTTGACCTGCAGCTTAAATTGCCTCAGTATTTTAAAAGCAAAGCCTATGCTTTGAAAGGGGGGGGGAGGGGGGCAGAGGACTGACTGGTAATTTGTTTTTGTTCACTTTGCTGACAGACAGGGGTAGATAGAACCTAATCAGGCAAACAGAGGTGAGTACTTTCAAAGTAATCTTGTTGATTTTTACCTGATGAAGAAACACATGCAGGGCATAATTGCATGGCACAGGCACTGAGAAGGGTGATTTCCATATAATTGAATCCAGATTACATTTAATTAGGCCCCTCATCTGAGCATTGAGCACAAACCCAGTCTGGGTCTCTCAGAAACCTTGAAAAACAAGCAATGGTTTATAAATTACTCTCTTTTCACCCTCTTTTTTCTTTTTTTACTGTACCTAAACAAATATGTCTTTATAAACACCACCGGCAACCAAATGATTCCATGAAAAACAACAACAACAAAAAGATTCTACCATTCTTGACTTCTGTGGAAGATGAAATTATGGTGAACCTCTTACCCTTTCTATGGCTCTGAGAATATGAAATTACTTGATTTGCTCATTGTTTTATAAAGAGGGGGAAAAATACAAATTTTCACAAAACGAACAAAGAAAATGAGGAAGGAATAAGGAGTGCTTGTAGCTTACCGTAGGTAGAGTGTTCTTCACTGGAGTCTTTATCTGCAGAAAACTGCTTTATAAGCCGTTGGACACTAAGGGACAGCACTAGCTGCAGCTAATCTTATCTCCCTTTGCTTAATAGGTATCTGGACTCATGTCATTATCACTCCTGGAAAATCATGTTTTGTAGGTTTTAAGAGAGTGCAGAATGCTCACTGGTATGGTCTGTCAGTAAACCTGTTTGTATGTAGTGTTTTCCTTGGGCCTGGCTTTTAGTCTGTGCTTGTATTCGTAAAGTATCGCAAACTTCGTAAAGCATCTCCTACGTTCTTCATGTTAAAAGTGAGTTTCAGTGCCGCCATTCCCACCTCAGAGTAGGAGTCCCTGTAGTTTCCTCAGAGTAGGAGTCCCTGTAGTTTCCTCAGAGTAGGAGTCCCTGTAGTTTCCTCAGAGTAGAAGTCCCTGTAGTTTCCTCAGAGTAGGAGTCCCTGTAGTTTCCTCAGAGTAGAAGTCCCTGTAGTTTCCTCAGAATAGGAGTCCCTGTAGTTTCCTTGCATCGTCCTTCAGTGTAGTTTACAACTTTTGAAGTTGTAAATATATCGATGTTGATATATTTTGCCTCATTTTTTTTCATCCAAATACCACAACATCAGTCTCTAAAAAAACTGAGAAAGATTCAGAATGATTCTTTTTTAGGTTTTTGTTTGTTTGTTTGTTTGTTCCATTGCAATGAATAGCAACCGGATAGTGACTGTCAGCTTGACAGAGAATGGTGCATTTCTGGATGTTGTCTGTGGTAATGTTCTGTCTAGTTAAGTCTGTCACAAAGCATATGCCTTTTCTGTCAAAGATATACCTTCACAATAACCCTGCGTTGTTGCGTAACCGAGGGGCATCGCTCCTTTTCACAAATAGCTTGCTAACAACGCCTCCTCACCGCTGCTATGCATATTCCTAACTTTTCAGCCGAATCCAAAGCACTTTCGAGCTACAGGAATATAATGAAAAGTGTAAAAAGGGAGGGAGCGCATTTTGTCGCTCTCGGAGGTTTAGGACAAATGTCCTACTCTAGGGCGGGGTGGGTGGAGGGCTATTAATGCTGTGTTCGGTAGGAGATTTCTGAGAAATATCATGTTATGTCATGTCTCCTGCAAACCATGGACCATGGATTTAACACTTCATTACATTTTTGAAATGATCTCAAGCTTCTAATTCTTATTGAGAGTGTGAAATTGTAATTGTTTTGAGCCGTGACATCATCAGTATTCTGAATGCCTGAGGTGTGTGAAGGAGAGATGTACTGAGAATAACAGTGTTGAATTACTATGGGAATCATCCAACCAGACACTGCACATCTTCATCTTGTCACATTGTAATTATGAAGCCTGGTGCAGTTAAGAGGAAACTCTTGAATACAGATGTCTTCATAAATTAATGAACCAAATATAAAATTTTAACTTATACCAACGAGACCAAAGCCAGCGGGGTAATGTTCACTTAATTATTTCTGTGATCATCTTGAGCGGCCCTCCTTTTCCCTCCCAGCTGTGTGTATCTGTGTGTGTGTGTGTGTGTGTGTGTGTGTCTGTATAAATGTGTGAGAAGGATCTAGTAAACACTATTTCTTTTTTTGGATGCCATCTGAAAAATGTAGCTGAATATACGAAGGCAAAAAAAAAATCTGAGTCAAATTCCACAACCTCCTTCTATCCTCTCTGTGCTCTCTTGTGCCTCAGTGAAGGAACCTCTCAGGCCTTAAACATTCAGAAAAGACTATTGTCTGTGTTTATAGTCATTTTCAGTTCACAGAACCTGTTCTCATTCAGGGCAAATACCAAAATACATCAGTTAAGTTAAGAGAGATGATGGAGAAGAGACTATAATAGTATGCTACGAAGTTCTGAGACGTTGTCCCGTTCTCGTTGTAAACCCTGGTTTTCAGTGCGTTTGGAACATTCATTTCAGAATATTACTCTGAAGCTGCTCTGTTACGCCAAATGGTTTGGCTTAGATATGCAAATGATTTATTTTAAGAGTTCAGTGTTCACAGGTTTTCTTTGTGACTTGGTGCCAAAGCTTTACAAAGATTCAACCTTTCCTCCTGGAGCGTTCTTTCCGTTTAACATTTTCAATTCAGACGAGTTTGGTATAAAATGTTCTCAGAATGTTTTCCTTGTAGAATCTCTACTTATGGGTGCTTTATCTCTTTTAGAGGTTTATTCTCCCGGTACACGGGAATTTGGGCCGAACATAACGCTCGCTGGTAAATCTTTTTTTCCTGCGTGGCATGTGTGTGTGTGTGTGTGGGCTCAATGCATTTGAGAAGCTCTTATCTGTTGTGATTCAGCACGGCTGAATTCATCCTTATCTTTTCCTTTCATCTCTAGGGATATGGAAAAAGTTGTCATATTGTTGAAATATTGTTATCAAAGAAAAACAGTGGGAAAAAAATCGAGCATTTCTTAAATATTTGCTTGCCAGTCGGGTCTTTTTTTTTTTTCTTTTTTTACTTTAAAATATAAACAAACTGATTCAAACTGGGTATAAAATATCTCATATGAGATGGGACAACAGATTTTTTTGTTTTGATCCAAAGTCCCCTTAATACACAACACCAAGTCTCTCTTAATTTCCTAAGTGAAAATTCTCAGTTTCATCAGTAAATTCTAATAAAATCAATTCTAATATATATATGTGTATATATATATATATATATATATATGTGTATATATATATATATATATATATATATATATATATATATATAGATATATATAAATGACCAATAGCATATTGTGGCTACAAAAATATTCAACCTTACACTACATTCCTCTCAAACTTCTACAAGACATTCGCATTCGGATTTCGCCGACTACCAGTACAGCTGATGAAATTGTTTTGAATAACTCTCAGTAATTATATTACAACAACCCCTCTATAAATTAGATGTACACTGTTGAAATTACTAGAGGCTGAAATTAATCTTTTAAAAGCCATCTTACTAATACACATTCACTAATGCACTATTATTCCTCTCCTCTGGCACCTCATTTGATCTATTGTGAAGACGGAGAATAAATAATACAAGAATAATTAGGTTGAAGACACTATGAAGCATCACAGTAAGGGGAAATAATAGACGCTATTGGTGCCTGAATATTATTTTTCCACCTGCGCTAAACTCCCTGAAACTCGCATCATGATGTGTATTCTTGAAATCTAATAACGTGGCATGTGGCATTTATTTTCTTCGCTATTTATGATTGGCTAAATCTTAATTAGTGTGCCGCCTGGCTCTCCAGATTAGATTTCTGCTCAGGGAGTGTAAATAATCTGCAGGTCATTCCAAGCATACCCTTTCTCACTTCTAATCAAACCTGCATTCAACTTTGGACCCAAATATTCTCATTTAGTTCTACAAGGTCTACTAAGTATATCTGCTGAGGAAATGCATGTAAATATCCATACGGGCAAAAAATAATACCATCATTGAGCACAATTTGTTCTCCAGCATCCGAAATGTGTAGGTGTAACCCCCCCCCCCCCCCCCCCCCTACACAAAACTGCAAGAGTGTTTTTAGTAATGTGATTTGATGAGAACAATATGTTGATGCTACTGAAGAGTGTAAGGTCATGAATTTGAATGTGTTCATTTCTCTGTGTCTATAATCTAATTAAACATCTGTTGTTAATTTGCACTTAGACACATCAACTATACCATGCCACTGTGAGATGCATTACAAACTATTATACAGATATAGTTTTTTTTTATTAGAAATATTACACATTCATTTTGTGCTCTGAAAACTGTACATTAACATAGAGAAGACCCCAGTGAATTAAAAAAAAATAGGAGGGAGAGGGGAGGAATGGGGGAGGAGTTCAGACAAGTGACAGATCTTCAGGAGTGAAAAGTCAGTGAAATAAAACACACACTTTTACATGAAAGTTACAGAACACTCGTTGTCCGGTAACTCGGCAAGATCAGGGATCTGGTGACCGTAATGATAATTATAATAATGATAACAATTTTCACCCCACCCCCCCACACCCACCTCCCCCCTACCCCGCCCCAAAACGACAGTAAGAAAGATATTCATAGGTTAAAATTCGTTTTTGTAGAACTCTTTTTGAAATAATTACAACGCTGTACAACAGGACTCTAGGGAGTTTTGTCTTGTGCTTTCAGAGTGTGCAGCCACAACCAGACTACAGAATCTCACTCTCTGTAGTTTTCATATTCTTTTATATATATATATATACATACATATATATATATATATATATATATATATATATATATATATATATATATATATATATATATATATATATCAGTGTGTGTATTTATATTATGTATACTAAAATGTTTATATTTAAGATATAGTCATATATTGATTTATCTCCATTTTTCATTTTCAAACATAACTCCTCACATACTCTGGGAAACGCGAATGCTATCTTCCTTTCTTCTCTCCTTGCGCTGCCCAAAAACCTGCCACGATTCTGATGGATGTGTCAAGCTGTCTCAAACGCCGCAGCAAAACGAAACTGCTGTTGAGTGTCGAGATCACAGTCGTGACAGATCCACCACTGGGGTTTACTCACACCTTTCCGTTAAGCACAAACAAAGAGGCTAGCACGTCCTGGGCATGTAGTATCTTCGTTCGCCGAACGCGCCAATAAGAACAAGGGATAGAGTGTCTCTCTCGCTGACATTAAAGAGGCATTTCACCCCATTGAAACGCTGACCTGAAAATTCACGTCCTATCTGACGCACCCCAGAGAAGGACGGAGACGTCCCTGTTCTCTCGGCTCATCGTCATTCGTTCCGCGTGTGGACGTAAGTGGCGCTGGAGCAAGGCCTCTCGACGTTAACAGGCTTTTTGTGGTCAGAGTCCTGTAGAATGCCACCACTGCACAGGGGCATCTGGAGCAGCGTGCTGTTTTAACAGTCATATGCAAGTGTCTGTGCATTGTGTACTCAAGGTGGTTGGAGAGCGTAGGTACAGTCGAAAACTTTAGCTACCTAGTGCCCTGCCGACTTTTACAGCACAAACTCACACTTTTCAGCCAACCACACGCTAGTCAAATGAAGTCGACATGAAGCGGCACGGTTGCGTTTTGGAATCAAAAAATGAATTAACCAACTGTAATAACAAAATAAACGACAATAATAGTACTAATAACGTCGTGTTAAAGCCAAAGTGAAATTTGCATGATTGCTTATGACAGACGATTGTTCAGCAGTTCCTGTGAAGAAAATCGTTCTTCCCAAGTTTATATCCATGGGCCTCTTGCCTCTGACTGAGAGTTTGAAGGCTTTGTGTGGCTTCGTAGATTCGGGTCTGGTTCCTTAATTTTGAATGTGTTCATTTGAGGCAACCAAAAGAGCAAACCACATAAACTGAGACGTGTGAGAGTGTGTGTGAGTGGTGGGTGGACGCTGTGGACATCCACACTCAAAACTGGGGAGGTTTTATGAACTGAAGGCCACCCATGACTTATTTTGTTCATTTTTGTAAAGCTAGTCCTCCCTTTTAATCAGTCAGTCTGTCCTCAACAAACAGACCGCTTTCTAATGTTCCCATGGAAACATTCTGGAATGATGAAGAGGGCTGCCACTCAACCTGCCGAATCCATGGAAACCAGCCAATTTCGGTAGTGCCAGCCCATTTCCATAGCAACAGAACTGGACCTTTTTATTGTCTTTTTTTCAGAAATGTATCCACCGTCTCTGACATTACGGAAAAGGCATTTTCCAGCATCAAAGAACGATGAGGAGAAAAAAAAAATCAACTTCCAAATTACTCTCGCCCTTGCTTTCACCTTCGCTCTTGGTCCGTCTTTCTTGCCCATACACACACACACACACTGATGTTTCGCTGTCACTCTTAATCTCTCTGTTTTTCTCTTCCTTTGTCAGTTCAAGTTTGTTCCGACCCAAAGTGTAAAGTGGAATAGATGTGTTTCTGGGCATGGGAGAGGTCATCTCTCAGACCTCTGTCTGCAGATCCATGACCTCTTGACCCATCAGAGGGATGGTAGCACTAGCTTTCTCCCACTCCACTGCCTGCAACTCCAGGGGAGAGGCCTGCAAAGGTTCCAGATCCTTCCGCACCCATGAAGGAGGGGAATGGGTCTTCCTTATACCTTCCCAGGCCCTCTTACTGGGCGTCTGCTGTTTGTCCTGTTATAAGAAAGGAAGAAGTCTTAAATTTCATAGACAAGGAGGAATTAACAAAGAGAGAGAGAGAGAGAGAGAGAAGGGGGGGAGAGAGGGAGGAGTAGTAGAAGATTAGACTGAGATGCCTACACTCAGGTTGGTCTTGTCACTGCCTCCAGAGGAAACACTCCATCTCTTTCCAGCCTTTGTGTCCACAGGTGGTGACTCCCTGTCCTTCTCTGCGTGCTGCAGTTTCCTGTTCAGGTCCTGGAACATGTCCTGATGACGTTTTCTCGTGTGCATGATCTTCTGTTAATGGGCACATGAGCAAATACACCAGTAAAATACAAATACCATATGTTGTACCACACCAAATGTTTTCAACTAGCATATTTAGCATTTTGGCCAAAAAGAAACAAACAAAAAAGAATTTAAAAATATAGCTTTGAATATAATCTTATCCTACTCATCATAAAAATACAATGACTTAGCTCAGGTATTGGCTAACACAACCAGTAAAATCAATGTGAATGATGTTACCTCAAAGTCCAGCTCAGCATAACGGGATTTTCGCCTCTGCAGAGAAAATAAACAATACAAAAAAAAGTATAATATGGTTAGTTTTCCCCTTTCTGAACTGGTTTCTGACCTCAGTAGGCAAAAAAAAAAAACAGAGTCAAAAAATAAGCAAGCTTTGTTCAAAACCAAGTCCTTAATAAACATCCAAAAATCAAACTTCCAAATATAGTCAACTGATATTTCCTGAAAATGCATCAATGTCAATAATACACACACACACACACACACATATATATATATATATACACCTTAAGAAGAGGTTCACTGAATGCTTTCTTAGTGGAGGGCTGCCAGCCAAACTCTGGTGAAAGTTATCTGAGCTGAGTCATTCAGTCATCCATCAGTGTTTGTTTGAGCATAACAGTAACCCTTTCACAAAATCATTTTTGGTTTTGTGCTCATGTTTGGGGCAAGTTTCATTTTGACATTTCGAGAATTTCAAGTCAAATGTTTCCTGACGTTTTAAGGATTTCTCAAAAACGATTGAAAATCAAGACCTCGGAATACCAAGAGCATTTTGTCTGATGAATAGCCATGATGGACAAGAACATCGTATTGCGAAAAGACACTTTGGATATGGGCATTGGTTCTAAAACAAAAATATATATTGAAAGGGCAGGCAACCAAACTGGTGAAGATGAAATGGAACCAATGATGTGAACCTTGTATAGTTTACTTCTCTTTTATAGCCAGGATAACACAGCATCTATATAAAGTAAAGAAATGAACAGAGAGTCTAAAGTGTTTTTTTGTTTAATATTATTTTAATATTTTCACTGAGTTCTTGGCATGGCTGTGGAGTAAACAGCTTGTGACCGCATGGCCTTTAGTTTTTCTGTCACAGAGCATCTGACCAAAGAATGACCTTCTATCTGCTCGGTCACCATGGCAGCTGCGGGCCCTGCATTGCACTCTGGGAGTGTGCTTGCCCTGGGGTGGAAAAAAAAAAAGCCGATCTATGGGTGCGGACGCTCTCTGTTCAGCTTAACTTCTCAATCGGTCATTAACTTAGGTTCAGAAGCCGGATAACAACTGACCTTTTCAAATGACTCCCCCCCCCTCTCACCTTAAAAGCACTAAACGCATAGCAGGCTTTCTGTGCATGTCATTTCTCCTTTCTGCGGTCTGTGGTGTGTGGCTTCCCTCAGTCTTACATGATGCTAGGAAAAATTGCAGGAACTTTTTTTCCTCCCTCTTCTCTAAATGCACTACCCTTTTAGCACTAAAATCTAATCCTGCTACGTTAAATGCTTCCAATGGCTGAGTCTCTCCTTTCCCATCTGCCTTTTCAACATTTTCATCCTTGAATTAGTCTGTGTATACCTTGGTGGTGAATGCATCAGGTATGGGTGTAAATGTGTGTCCTCAGCTGCTGAGTGCTCTATCCCTCCATGAATAACTAGTTCAAATGGCGGTAATTGTGGTGACGAAGGTATTGAGTAAGAGACGTGAAAAAGAGAGTGGTGAAAATAAAAATGAAAAATATTGGTGGCAGGATGAGTATGACAAAAGGAATGCAAGAAAGAAAAATCAATTGTTTTTTTTTTTTCTTCTTCTTCTTCTTTTTGTCTTCTTTTGCCCCATACCACATTAAACCACCTCTGCTGCTAGCTCTTAGAGGAATGAGCCCTTTGGAATAAAACGTTAATGCTAGGCTATTTAGACAATAGCGCTGTCACCACGGTGATGAATAATTCAACCAACACATCCTCTTAATTAAGCCTCACACAAACAGAGTTGCAGTGACTTGGCTCTATTGCCACACAGCCTGGAGGTGAACTTGCACTGATATGCAGAGTGTGATTAAAGCTCATTTAGAGAAGGTTCTGCATGGTAAGGCTGAGCAAAAAAAAAAAAACCCAATAAAAAACAAACAGACAAAAAAAACTTCACAGCTCTGCCTCCCAGGGCATACACTGTTAACTATCATTTGGCACAAATTTAGTTCAGCTATTCCTATGAGAGTAACACAAAATATTCACTTCAAAGACTAAATGATTAAACGCTTTGGCAAAAGACAACATGAAACCCTTTTAGAAATAAGAGTGTAGTTTGTCAACACTCAACAGAAAATACATCATCCGTCTGCTATTTTTAGAATACTGAAAAAAGGAAAATCACTGCTGTTGCATTATTGGCCCTAAAACTTTGCTACTATGTCTTGGCATGACTGTATTCAGTTTTAAACCTCCCCTCTGGGCTCTAACCCAGTGATCTGTCTGTTCTATAGATGCACAGGTGAGGTCCTACCTCTAGGGAGCTCATTGACAGAGTAGAAACTGTCTCGCTCTTCGACATCATCCCAGAATTGCCAGAGTCTCCGGGCTCGCAGACGTTGTTGTTCATTTGGGATTCGGCGGAGATGTTCTGGACGTTCTGCACGGGCGAATCCCGATCGGAGCAGGAGACACTTACGTGATCCGCCGGCAAGCTCTTCAGCCCGAAGCCGGGCACGGGCTCGGTTCCGGCCGGATTACTCAGGTGAATGAGACGGGTCTGGGGAAGCTGTTCGATGCTGATGTTATACTTGGTCGCGGGCTCTTCCTTGTTTGCCTTGGCAGGCCTCAGGGTGGCTGTGTTGTTATTATTGGGGAGGATGACGTAGCCTTGACCGGTTCCTCCACCTTCAGGTCCAGTGCTGTCTCCCTGGGTTCCGTCCAGCTGCTTGAAGAGCTCTCCGTCACATATGTAGATGGACTTGGCCCCAGGCAGCTCGGTGCTAACCCCAGCAACACCCCCTTTGTCTCTTCGTAGGGTGAGTGTGTGACTGGCGTAGTCGGCCACATTCTGCAGGTGGACTTTGGCCATGCTGGCAGGTAGTGTGTTGAAGTTGGAGCCCTTCTGCAGGGTGAGCTGTTGAGGGGCCAGTTTCTCTTCACCCTGCAAAGAGGAACGCTTCAAGGTGCCTGCTGAGAGAAACAAAGAAAGAGAGAGAGTGTGTGAGAGAGACAGACAGATGTGTGATCTTACTCATTTCTCACTACTGACAATGCAAAAAGAATATTCTCTCTGAGGCCCAAAACACCAGGACACCAAAGCCGAGTTCTAGGTAAATGGTTGGTTGAAGTTGCCAGAATTTTTGGTACAAATGTTTTAAATGACTTAAACTATAAACTAATACATTATTGCATTGGATTAACTATGCTCTGTGAAGGCTGAAATCAAAACTATGAATAGAAATGCTTTGTCTTTGTCCCAGTTGCATTCAATTTAACGGGTTAGTCAAGGATATCACATGACACACAAACAGATTTTTTTTTTTTTTTTGAAGATCAGTGGACGTCCTGATTAAAGTGCGACGTGTGTCTTACTCCATAGCTCAAGAAAAATCGTTTTGGAAAAATCTCATGTTCTCCAGCTCTTTCAACAGACTGACAGACTCGTCCATCTCCCGTCTGTGCTCTGCCACCAGATGCTACTCTGATATATCAGTCTGGAGAGATAATCAGATTCCCAATACTGATGGATATCAGAGGAGAACCGCTATCTGATGGCGAGGCGTCGGGAGGGACTTAATTAGGAGCAGGCGGCAGATCTGAGCCTCAGTCGGGGACCAGACAGGTCTATTTATCTGCGTATTATAGCACAGCTCCACTATTTTGAATCTTGTCGAATAAATTGAATTACGAGTCCTGTAACGCGGTGTATCTCTTGTCAAAACAGCATGCCACACTTCACAAAGGGTTGTCACAATGGCTCTCCTATTGTGAAGGCATTTAAGCGACTGCGGAGACACTGAGGCAGGCAGACAAAGACACCCAGACAAGTCACTCTTCCTTGGGGGGTCTCACCTGATCGGCAGGCAATGTCAACATCCTTCTCAAAATCAGTCTGAAAAAGACAAGCAGATGTGGTTTCAAGTGAGATAGCGAGGTAAAACTTGTTTTTAATCAGAAGAAAAGCTGAGTAGCAATTTATAAAGAGCTTATAACTATGTAATAGATGGTTAACAACACCGTAATAAGCAGGCATATCGCTGTTTCAGTTCAAACACTTCTAGTAAAAAATTTCTAGTAAGAGTAATGACTAAAGTAGTAGTGATTTAAAATAAGAATCATTAAAATAAGAAAATAAGAAAAATCTGACAGAAGTCATGCTTACCATGAGTTGGGCATGACCATTCTGGAAAGATCCGCCAGAGTCTCCATTAGCGTCTTCTTGACGATCAACTACTCTGCATTTCACTGCTTCCTGGACCTGTAGCAAAAGAGACAAACGGAAAGCAGTCATGTCTTGTCATTTTCAGACACTCATCCGGGACCAGGTCACGGTAAGAGAGGAGCCAGGGACGGTAAGACTGAAATTAAACCCAGTGAAAATCAAGAGTCTTGTGTACCTCTCTGCGTAGGATACAGTGGACCATAACAATAACAAAACCCTCGAGAGAGTCGAAGACAGCAAAGAGGATCTGGAAGAGGGCGGAGCGACGGTCAGTGATGGCTAGTACTGCAGACATCCAGGTCAGGGCCAACAACGGCAAAACCACACAGGAACTCCACAGCGACGCCCTACAGGACAGGAGTGGAACTGCAGTCAGGGAACTGTCAACCACTTCACCAGTGTCAGAATCTCAGGCAAAGAGGGCAAGGTAACTGGTGGTTGTAAAAACTGAAAAATTTATTTCAAAAAGCTGTTTTCTTGTGTTAATTTTTGATGCAGCCTCTAAAAGCTGAAAGGATTTCATTTTAAAAGACATTTTTCTACTTTGGTTTTACATAGAACTCTGCAAAAAAAATATTCACATACAGATCTGTATAAATACACAGTGTTTTTATAATATTGCCCTTTTTGCTGATTTCAAGAATTACAATATCCATATATCTATAAAATGTATAGATCTATAGGTCTTTTACATCTATAGATATATAATAAATATATACAAACGAGAACATACATCTGTAATCCATATTTTTATATGTACATCATTCACATATACAATATGTATGTATGTTTGTTTAGGGTGAAAATCAAAACAAAACAGGAGCAAGAGCATACAGGTAAAAGAGAAGATGGAGTGAATGGAGGAAAGAAAAGTGTTAATGAAAAAGAGGGACAGGAAGACAACAGAGAAAAGTGAGAGGTACAGAAATAAGGGCACAGTGATGGTTGCGATCCGTGGGTTTTTTTTTCATCTGTGTGAGTCTACAACACTAACCCTTTGCTCCATCTCTCATGACTCAGTCTAACAGTTTTTTTTTTTTTTTACTTTTCTCTCATTCTAATGTGATCTAGGTTAAGGAAAAAAAAGAAAATGAAAAAAAAAAACTGTTCTCTTATGCTGCACACTCCACACACACACACACAAGCACGCGCACACACACACACAAACCACAAACAGCATCTATTCTGTTGTAAAAGTGTGATATATGACTGTATATGAAAGGCAAGGTGATAATTTACATAAAGACGAAAGTAGGAACAGCACACCTGTAATGCATATCTACTAATCTTCAACCCAGATTATAGGATGTGCCAACTGTCATTTAACCTCTCCTCTTTCTTTGGACCTCAAAACAGTCACCCGCATGTAAAATGCTGATAATCACACTCTCTTTCCCACACACACACACACACACACACACACACACACACACACACACACACACACACACATTGCCAAGCTATTTGCCATCATATGTAATTATTTTCAATCAGGCTTTATATGGTAACCTCTAAAGCACAGTGAAGGACCCCTGAAGGGAAACTACACCCAGTGGTTATGTTTGCATCCTAAATATGCTCCCTTACTTGCACACATGCGCACCCACCCACCCACACAACCACACACACACACACACACACACACACACACACACACACACACACACACATATATATGTATCCTTTGAACTTTTTTTCACTGTTGAGCTTCCAGTGAACTACACAGTAACATTATGTGAGACAGTTGAGTGATAGGGCCATTTTCACTACTTCACACAACAGCCAAAGGGTCGTATTCAGGAAAGCAGGCGAAAATGATTTGGGATTTAAAAGAAAGGAATTAAAAGAAAAAGAAAGAAAGAAAGAAAAAACAAACAAAACAAAAAAGAAAGTGAGGAAACATAAGCAGATAGGTAAAAAAGAAAAGAAAAGAAAAGAAAAGACAAAGAAAAAGGTCAAGGTAAAGCAGTGAAGAGTTGGTAAATAATTAGCGAGACTAACATGGCGTTACTGGTAGCTGTGGTGGAAACATCAGCCGACGAGATTACTCCGCACTTGGCACATTTGAGCGTCATATTGTACAGTGGGACTGTCACCTGACTGCAAAGTCAAATCAACACACTGAAATACACACATACGTGCACGCACACACACACACACACACAAACGTACCATACACATACACAAACCATCTCTCTCTCTCTCCCTCACTCACACACACATACACACACTTACACATACACAACCACTGAACACAATGGCCATGATATCCCCTCTCCTCACTGCAGATGCTCTCTCTTCAGGGCTTTGGACCTGGGCAAAATGAGCCCAAACCACCCAGGACTCTTCACAATTTCACCTTGTCAGATTTCACCTGATTGGGTGTCCCACAGTCAGATTTAATCAGTGTGTAGGGGTTTGTAGGAACTGGAAGTAATGATAGAAATGATGTAAAAGTGTCCCTCTTTACCTTTCTATTAATTACTGTTTATTTCAGCTCTGTTTGTTTTAGACTGCTCAACGTTGGTCATTTGACTGCGAGTATTGGACTTTAAGTAATGTGTTAAATTTATAGTATGGTATGATTGTCCAAATTATTTGTCCCTCAATAAAATTTTATAACTTTATGACGAAAACCACAGAAACCTCACTCGTATATGCACACGCGCAAGCATACACCTCTACGAATAAAGATGCACTCACATGTACTGATGTCAAGTTCAAAGTCCACTCAAGCCAGATCAGATATTATATCTGTTAAAAACTATATCACAGATTAAGTGTGTGTGTGGGTAATGTACCTTTGTGTTTTTGTTCAACCCAAGGCGTGTTCAACTGAGCATACAAAAGAAGCTAAGACATTGTATTTCAGTGCTAGGACATCAGGTAATGTTGAAGATGGATGGCTGTTCTTTTTAGTGTCTTTGTTTTGGGAGTTTCCAATTTCACTTTTGTTCTCCCGAACATTCTGCAGAGACTAAGAGGTCCTGTCTCTGTCAGCCTACTCCAGTTTCACAGTAGACTGAGGTCACCGAAATGTCCTCTAGCCCCTGCCATGTTCTCAAACTCAGCCTACAATCAAATTGAAACTCTGTAAAGAGACCAAACCTTACTGAGTAACAAATCTTTTTAAAAAAAAAAAAAAAAGAAAAAAAAAAAAGGAAAAGACCAAACTCGGCAGATGAACAGTGTTAGCTGGAAAGAGCCAGACACGACAGACATGTTTTAATGTAATACCCACCTAAATTAGGAGCAAGTAATTCGAGCCATATAACTGTCCTGTGTCACAAAATGGCCACTCGCGAAACAACAATTAAAGCCGTCAGCACGACATGGCTGCCCTAACTGGCGGGGGAATCAATTCGGGAAGCTGGCAGACATGTAGATTAAAAACCACATAATATCAGAAATTCAATTCCAAGCAAAAGGCCAATACAACCAATAAAGGCACTGCTCCAGGCAGTGATATTAAAAAGCAATCAGTGGGTTTTTGAATTACTGTGCTATAGCCCAAGTCTTTATGGTGGAGACAAGGGGTTGGGGGGAGGGTGGGGAGCGGGGGGGGGGGGGGGGGGGGGGGTAGATCGGTGAAGGACTTCAAAGGCAAACAGGACTGCACCGTATTAATGCAAATACTGAAAAAATCACAGCCGAACCATGGTACAAAGGCTGTTCCAGTCCACTGAAGTCCTGACATCCATTTAAAACAACCACGCAATTTCTATTTCTCTCTCTCTCTCTGCTGTTCTTCCCCTGCCTTTTTAATCCCCCTTCAGCAGACTAAGTTTCATTTTTCAGATTTTTAGGGATTTCAGAATGTTTCAGAAATTGTCATTAACGAATTGGCTACTGTTCTGGATCTCACAACCAGGCCATGAGCACATGGGTGAAGTAAAAAAAAAAAACAAAAAACAAAAAAAATCTCGTCTCCTTTTTGTTTTCCTTCTTGCTATCGACTGGAGGTCAGTTTTGAGTTGGGAGGGGGGAACATGTCGCCAGTGGAACAGGACCTCAAAGGTGTAGACTGTGCACAGAGGCAGCTGCGTTCTTACTTAGACACTGCATATATTACTTCGTTTAATTAAACATATCATGTTTTTAAATCCTGAGAATGGTTGCAAGGAAAGAGAGGAGAGAGAGAGAGAGACAGAGAAAGAGACAGAGAAAGATACAGAGAGAGAGAGAGAGAGAGAGATACTGATTAGTATGGAAACTCAAAGAGAAAAGAAAGAAATTGTTTGTCTCCCACCTACTGTTACCCTCATTTGTGGTAGCAGTGTAGCTAAATACAGATGGTACCACATGACACTAAATGCAGCATCAAACCATATGGATTCCATACGCCCAGACTGCCAGTTTATGCTGACTCCCACAACATGACAACAGGACAGAACAAGATAGCATCATGTATGGTCTGAGGTAGATTTTGATACAGTTCTTCTCATTAGATAACAGCCTTGTTTGATGATGAACGCCCAGCTTAAAATTCACTATACAGGCTAAAATAGGTGACCAACTTGAAGTGCTTTATGCCCGCACGAAGACAGACACACACACACACACACACACACGCACACGCGTACGCGCGCACACACACACACACACACACACACACACACACACACAGGGAATCTTAGAGAAACCTAAAGAGAAATACCAAAATAAAAAAAAAGGAGACTAACCCTACACTACACTGGCCTGAAACCTGGAACAAATTTTCATAAGACATGATTTTTTAAAGTGAATCAATTACTGAATAATTCAGTAACAGTGTCGCTTAATCCATCAAAACTGACTGTTTGAAAAACATGGGTAGCTGCTGAAGTTCTTTCAGCGTCTGATTAGCTGAAGACATAATGTGTTGTGATGGAGTGTGTGTGTGTGTGTGTGTGAGACAGAGAGCGAGAGAGAGAGAGAGAGAGAGATTGGGAGCAGAGTGCTAAAGTTTTGTAGTGAGCTGGGAGTAGGACGAACCAAAAATCAAACGGACAAACCATGAACATGACTGAGCCAATCAGAGAGAGGGTGGGTGGAGGAAACACCCCTGAGTCAAGAGCCCTGAGTGTGAGAGAGGGAATACCGTGGCAACTCCCAAAGAAATGTCTCAGACGACAAAAGAAACAGTGGATCAGAGATCATCGCAAATGCAAACCAACAACTTTTCACACCAGAAATAAGTCTTAAAAAAACAAACAAACACACACACACACACACACATACACACACAAAGAGGATGTAGAAGACAGTGCCGGCGGGTGGCATGTGCCAACCTGTAAGTAAAAGAGAAGCAGAGCCCAGAAAAAGAAACGAGAGAGGAAGAAATAAATAAATAAATAAAAAAACGAATCTATTCTGGGTCATTTCGTTTAGAAACACTTCTCTTTCCCTCATGTATGGTACTTGACTTCATCCGGGGTTTTTTTCTTCATTTTTTCCCTTTTTTCTCCTTTATTCGGTGATAAAGATCCAAGTTCTAGTGCTTAATTCTGTGAAGTACTCCACACGGTAATTGAAAAAAATACTGTAACATAGTAAATTATATTACAGATTACAGTAATTATCCTTGGGCTTCAGACTTCCATTTATTTATATTTAATGGTCCATGTCTGGTGTAGTTACAGGGTGTCTGTAAAATGAGTGAGAGTGTATCGTTGGAGAATATAAGCTCCCAGAGGATTAAAATTTGAGTGTGTGATCACTATTCTCACTTCATGGTTTGGCTAAGATGGATTATAAGTTAAAAGTAATCAAAACGTGTATAAATCAATAGAAATAAATGGGAAAGTCCGCTCAGGCTGAACCCTATTGATCAGATTATTCCACAACGCCAAGGTTTTTTTTTTATCTTTCTTTTTTTTTTTTGGTAAAATGAGCTTTTCCTTTTTCTGGACTTCACTGCTCTCCTTCAAAAGAATTATTTGACAAAAAATAAAAGACAGATATGAACACAAGGTTTTTTTTTTTTCCCAAACAGCATATATGCAGCATTTCCTACAAAATCAAGAGAAGCTTCCGGAATGGATACAAGCGACAAATGATAGATCTTAAAAAAAAACTGATTAAAAAAAAAAAAAAAAGACAATGCGGTGAGATGCACGAAGATGTGTCGCTTTTTTTTTTTTTGACAGGACCAATAACCAGTCCGCCATCCCCGTCAAACACTGTTCCACTCTTCTCTCCTTTACTGTCTTTCTTTTCCTCCTTTCCAAGCCACTCGTATCTTTTCCTGTAAGCATGTAAATGAAACCTCCAAGCTGGTTTTCTCTCTAACCTGATATCCCTGCATTTCTTTGTCCTTTCCTTCCCTACTTCCTTATTTCTCTTTCTCTCCCTCTATCTCTCTTTTTCTCTCTATTTTCTGCTTCACTGCTTTCTCCCTTTTTTCTACACTGATTAGTTACTGAACAGAATTTTTTCCCCATCTTTGAAGAGAGAGCCAATGAAACTTCTGGCTACATCCCAAGTCCCTCCCCCCAGGCTGGTTATAGGTCAACCAGTGAGATGGATGTATGGTATGAGCCATACCCAGCCCTCTCCTTCAGTTTCATATCAGTAATGCCGTCTTTGGACACCAGTTTGTTAAAAACGAGAATCCCGATAACCATGTTAACCTGTTGAAAAGAAAAGAAAAACAAAAAACAAAGAAAAAAAACAGAGACATCAATCGACAAGCATCAAACACGTATAAATATATGCATATATTGATATAAACACATTTCGAATTAGCTGGACCCTCAAAAATCGGTCCAATCATAAATGAGAAACCCGTAACAGTGGACAATTAGTGCAGCATATGATCGTTCACGCGAAGACTGTGGTCAAAACATAAAGACAGCAGATTTGTTTCCATTAATCTCATTGCACTGCAGTGATCAAATGCTTCACTGCCCGAGCTAAACACAATAGCCCATGCATACACATCGTTTACACAGATGTTTAGCACTAAACACATGATGCCCCAAGATTATTCCGGAAGAGAAGCTAAAGCCAGGTCATCGGTTTATCCCCTGGGCCAGATGCTAAGGCTGAAACATCCAGATACACGATATATGGAAAGAATCCATAATTGTTGTGTTTTAGGGGTTTCAATTGGGGAGCTATGAGAAGGTGACATTTCGGGGGTTAGTCATGATACTTAGTTTAGCTCTGGATTTGGCGAGCTAGAGGAGAACATGTCTGATAGATCATCAGAGGAGGAGAATGTACCAAAACTACAGCTGCAGCTGGTCCCACAAACGCATAAAGCAGTCCGCCCTCCAGAGACAGCCAGCAGCTAGCATCATGAAAAAAAAAGGGAGAGAAAGAGGAAGAGAGATAGAGAAAGACAGAAAGAAATAACATCAAGACAGGAAGAAGGGGGGGAGGTTAGTTCATTTTCCACAAACACAATCCGTCCCATGTGAAATCTGTAGCCTATATGATATATGGGTAAAAATCATGTATGAATCTAATGCACATGCATATTCCATTTGGAGTCAGACATAGGCAAATCATGCCATATGTGGTATGTTTTACTATTAAAAAATAATGTCTCCTACACACGCACAGAAATATCAGTTCTCCATGTTTTACACATTTAGGGGGAGAGAGAGAGAGAGAGAGAGAGAGAGAGAGAGAGAGAGAAAGAGAGAGAGAGAATGAAAGCACTTACTAGTTAACAGTGCCATATCCTTTAGCTTTGGTGAATCCCACAGAAATGGCCACCACAAGAGCAGGCAGGCCTAAGAGAGAGAGAGAGAGAGAGAGAGAGAGAGAGAGAGAGAGGAATGAGAAGAAGCAATAACATGAAACGGTTGAAAAGAGGGTAGTTCACAAAGGAGAGGGGACACAGCTCAGCAAAGTAACAGACAGACAGACAGACGGACAGACAGACAGGAAGACAGGAGAAGGCCTCACCCCAGCCCAAACACAAGAAGCGTTTACGAATGATGCGGTTCCGAAGACGGCCTGTCACAGCCATGTAGGACTGCCAAGCCTCTGTCAGAACCCAGCAGAACGAGGACAGGAAAAAGAAGTGTAGGAAAGCAGCCACAAGAGTGCACACAACCTGAGAGAGAGAGAGAGAGAGAGAGAGAGAGAGTAAATTTGAAAAGTAAGAGATGAAAGAAAGAAAGAAAGGAAGAAAGGGAGGGGGAAAATTGAAAGTCTGTAGCAGGTTCTCCCTCACTCTCTCTTTCTCTCACTGTTCATAAAGAGTGAGAAGAAGGATATTCATTCCTTTTTTTTTTTCTTACCTTGTTGCGTGTTTGCGTCTGTCCAATGAGAATGAGCGCGTTGGACGAGATGATGGAAAGACAGAAGTTGATGAGGATGACGGAACGCTCGGAACGGATGTACCTGAGGAGAAAGACCAGAGCACGAAAAAAATGACAACGTACTCTCAGAAAAAAAAAAAAATCAAATCCAACCTGTTCCACTCATCTCAAATTCTGCCTCTGACATGAGACAGTTTAAGAGTGAGGCTGAACACAAAGAATGACATTCGCAGATAATGTCAACCCTGCAGTTTTTAATCTACACATTAATTTCATTATTAATTTGAAGTCAAGAAGTAAAAGGCCATTGGAAATGTTCTTACCTCCATACTGAGACGTAAATGATGATGAGTAGCAAGAGAGTGAGTGAAGACACCCCACATCCCACGATCAAGGTTACAGAAGGCAGCTGTGTTTTGTCCATGTTCTACACATAAACCAAGAGAAACTGGGTTAGAGATAAGGAGACACACTCCTTAAACACACACACACACAAACACACACAACTGAGAGCATATGGTTTTCTCAGGAAAGTGCGTTTCTGGCTCCGTGTGAGGAGAGAGCTGGAGAGAGTTGGCTGCTGCCTGGTTCAGGCATTGGCTAGAGCCCAAGGTGACTTCAAGGTGACTCAAAGAGGAAGCTAGTTTCAGGGGGGTTTGGTGAGACTGCAGTAAAGCACCATCAATTGACTCGACCATTGAAATATCTGTACTTAAAACTCACCAAAGAACAATGTGATAGCAAGCCTTACCGTTAGCTTAATACATGAAGTCCTCCAAAACTAGCATATGCAAAAAAAAACCCCCAACAAATAAAAAAACTACACCACATCAATGCTAGCCTAGCATAGCCATTGTCTTGGTTACCATGGTGATGTAGTAAGGATACAGCAGTCACTGCAGTGCTGCTGGCTGCAGAATCTACCTGATTCTGTTGGTAAATGGTGGTCTGTGTACTGTTTGTGTGTGTGTATGTGTGTGTGTGTGTGTGTGTGTGTGTGTGTGTGTGTTTGTTAGAGAGAAAGAGTGAGAGAGAGAGACACACTGTGTGTATATGGAATTTATAGCATCAATACAGAATGTGTATATACATATACATACATATTCACTTGAAACAAACAAATCTAAGTTTGAATTCACGCACTTAATATAATATCTGCCCCTTACTCTACAAAGTCATTTATACAATCCACACTCCTGTGGATAGGTTGTGTCAAAAAACTTCAGAACAAAACAAGACTGTTCTTGTGTGAGAACCTGTAGGCAGTTTGTCAGAAACCCTGCACACCTGCTGTCTAAGCGTCTGTGCGCTCTCCGAGGTGGGACGGGCGAAGACACTGGGACAGTCTAACCGGGGACTTCTCAGGACCACCCTCATGCTAAAAGATAATTGGCTGAGTTTATAGCCTGTCTGGTCTCCAGGTTTGATTTGTGTGCTGGGCCAAGTTAATTAAAATCCCTCTGATTAATCTTCACTGCGGTGAGCTCCCCACAGTAAAACAAGAAAGAAGAAGAAGAAGAAAAAGGAGGGAAAAAAAGGATTACGAGGGCAAGTGAAAAAGCACCTGGGTAAGACTAACAAACTTTTTTTCTTTTTCTTTTTTTTTAAGACTGGCTGGCTGGACGTCAAAGCCTTAAGTGTGACTCTTGTTGTGACAGGGGAATTTCTGAACTCAAAAGAACGCTCACTGAACCAGAGACAGTCACTTAGTCAGTTAAG
This sequence comes from Chanos chanos, assembly GCF_902362185.1. Lineage (NCBI taxonomy): Eukaryota > Metazoa > Chordata > Actinopteri > Gonorynchiformes > Chanidae > Chanos > Chanos chanos. The sequence continues at coordinate 24,604,761 of NC_044503.1, forward strand.
ACCACGCGTTTAACAAGAAGAGCTACGGAACAAATCACCCGGCCTGATCCATTTTTAAGATAAAGCTGCTAAGACTTCTATAAGTTTACAGACTAAAATTTAACATTTAACAGCGCTGTCAGAAGGAAAAAAAAAAAAAAAAAGAAATTGCAGAAGACGATTCGGAACACCTGAGTCTTAATAGAAGAATCGCTCCATCCTTGGATAAACGAACTAGCAGCTGAAAAGCTCTTTATTCGTGCAATATAATGACATCATACCAAATTCTTCCAGAAATAAAAAAAACAAAAAATAAACAGCCTTGAGCGTTTCAATGACAAATATCGTCACCACCAACACTCTTACAATTCTACGCCCATACAAAAGCTATTTTGGAGATGAACAATAAAGGAAGATTTCAGGTTGCAGAGAGACAGCACTAAGATATAATCTACAAAATGTCTCCAGCGCTAGAAATGGTGTTCTCTAAGGCGAATTCAGAATGCCCCCCCCACACACACACACACACCCCCCACCCTCGCCTTCGTATGTTTCTGTAATGGTCCTGTACTTTACAGATACACCTCAGCAGGAGAAGGTACACCATAGGTTTGTTAAAATAAAGTCAACTGTTATTTCCAAACGAACCCTGGCAACCTCAGAAGTCTCAGAAGCCTCCAAGCTAATGCCTGTTAAAATGACTGCAGTATCAGGAACTGGAAGAAATTTGGCTCCCTCTTTCTGATGCACTGCAGTTGGCTTGTATTACAGAGCAGGAAAAGGGGGGGGGGGGCTGTTTGGAGTGGGGGGGGGGGGGGGGGGGGGGGGGGGGGGCGGTGATAGAGGTAACAAGGTGGAGAGAGAAAAAAGGAGAGAGAGAGTGAAAGTAAAGATAGATGGAGAGAGAGAGAGAGAGAGAGGGAGAGCGAGAGGAGAGAAGAGAAATTAGAGCGAGAGGAAGATAATTTTTCTGCCTCTTTATCATTCCGTGGCTGTAGGACGCCAGTTGCAGACGGAGAGGCTGTCGGATGGACGATTCAGAAGGTGGAAAGTGTTGCAGCAGGAATAATTAGCACCGTAACCATGGGTGTCTGTGATGGGGGGGGGGGGGGGGGTTGTGTATGTGTGTGTGTTTGTGTGTGTGTGTGTGTGTGTTTGTGTGTGTGTGTGTAGCAGGGAGGAGGAGCGGCCTGCTACTCTCCTGGCACAGAGCGAGACGAATCAAATTGCCACAATATGTTTCCCGCGAGGCCCATCAAGCGCAAACTGCGACACTCGGGCCAATCGGCTGCCATCTGCCCAGGTAGGGCGGGAACATGCAGGGAGGATGGGAATCTGTTCCAGGACCAAAACGGCCATCACATGCAGAGCAAAGATTAACACGCCGCTGCAAGCCCAGACCCACGGCAAAGAGACTACACACACGGGCAAATCTCTAAGACAATGCACGCAAGCGCTCTCTCCCCTCTCTCTCTTTCTCTCTCTGTTTCTCTCAGTCACACACACACACACACACACACACAAACACACACACATCAGCAACAGAGACAGCAGCCTTTTGAGTCATAGATTCACATCCTCTACAGTGAAAGACATTTCTAACTGTGACCTAAATGTGTGTGTGTGTGTGTGTGTGTGTGTGTGTGTGCATGCATGTGCTCATAACAAGGGAAGCTGGATCAATCAAGCACTCCCATTTCCAGTCCAGACATGGCTTTGTAATGATCACCACTACACAACCCAGCCTTCCACAGAAATCACCAGAAGTACAAAATCAAATTCACAAAAAGCTGAATTTCACAAACACTGCAATAAACAGAACACAGAGGAAGACCTACTTCCTCCTCTTCCATTCTGAGCATGGTGGGCTCCATGGCTGCCCCCCCAACCCCCAATCCCTTCCTGATTCTCTTGCCTGTATCTGGGCCAAGTTCCACAAAGAGAGTGTTATAGTCTTCTATAGCTTTAAGAGCCTGCACTGACTGTCCTGTTACCAGGGCAACTAGTGAACAAACTGCTTTAGAGGCAGTTTCCAGTCTAATAATAACTAATCGCATTGAATGAGAATTCCAAAAAAGAAAAAAAAAGAGAGAGAGACACTGCCCTTTTCCCCTCATGAATCTGGGGCACATTTGACCCCATTTAATAGAACGACAGTTTCAAATGCAATCTTTTTTCCCACCCTAAATAATGTCACCTCACAAGCTAATACCAGTAAGGAATTTAAACATATTCATTATCTTGTGAGACACCAGCACAGACCACTTCAAATGGCATTGAAATCTTATAAAATTTAAGCTGACAATTAGCAAAATTTGAAACCGATGCTTTCAAGTCTTGCATATTCACTGAAACTGGAACAGTCTATAAAATACATTTAGTCCTATTAATTACAAAACGCTTAGCACTGTCACAACACAATTCCTATTCAGCACGTTTTATAGGTATGCAAATCAAACACATCTGGCGGCATGTGTACGTTAAAGCCCATGTTAGCGTCTGAAAAGACACTATATGTTTCGGTTATTTTCAACGGCACAACGAAACATAAATATCGTCGAGCAACATTTGTGACTGAAAGATGCCAAAATTCTTTACATCAGATAGCAAACACCTCGGTATGGCACTGGCATGTCGCGAGAGGGAGAGAGGGGGGAGCGCGTGAAGGCTCCGTTGATAAGGAATGACAATGACGCCTATATAGGAAAACCGACAAATACATTTCACTTGTCAAACAACCCCATCGTTTCATATTTGTACACATCAGAGAAAGACAAAGGAATTTGGACTTACCACATCGGGATTTAGCCGTGCCAAAATGGCGAAGGTGGACAGTCTGTCACACACGCATTTGGTTCTGAAGGAGTCGACAGGCACAGCTCTGCAGCCTCGCGCAGACCAGGATCCGAGCAGCGAGGAGCTGCGAGGGGGGTGAGAGAGAAAGAGAGATGCGGTGAATGAGATCGAGGAAAAAGCCAACTCAAATCCCCTTAACGCTAAACCAGCTATTTTTCCTAATCCCATGTACACTTTTCACCGTTAGCCATCCGGAGCACCAGATACACACTGAAAAGGGAGATGTAAAGACGATGTGATGCGCTGTGCGTCTTAGGTTTCTGCATGGCCAGATTATTGCTATAGCAGTAATATCCTCCCCAAAAATGCGCAAAATATAAACGTTGTGGTTGATCAACGTTGAAATATAAGTCTCTAATAATAATAATAATAATAATATTGAGTTACATCTGTAGATTTTGAAATCATAAAGCTTGAAAAACTGGGTTTTATATAAACACTTTAGGTAATTTAGTAAGCCAATATACCAGATTTAATCACAAATTTTGTGTGGCTGACCTTGTGTGGCATCTAACTGTAACACTAAACTGCACTGCAAAGCGTATTTAATTATTTATCAAACCGTCATTAGCGTGCTGTAATGTCCTTAGAGGAAAGACAAGACAGGGACAGAATGTTTTCTCCTGAGAGCAGTTACAAATGGGAAGGGAGGGAATCCATACGAATAAAACCTCAATCTTAGAAAACAGTGTGAACACTATGAGTCAGCCTATCTCTTTTTCCACTTTTGGAAACATTGTGAGTTTAAAACAGTATCCCAGGTAAAGTCAGGCCAGAGGTGGTGCTTCCATAAAACAGCCTATCAAAATACCTGCAGAGCCCCCTGGAGACTAAGAGAGACGTGAGTAGGCTCCCTTAGACATGTCTTAGACAGCAGTCTGCACTAACACTCATATGATTGTGTAGCAACAGTGAAGAGGACAAGTTTCAATATGGCTCTCAGTGTGTGTATGTGTGTGTGTGTGTGTGTGTGTGTGTGTGTGCGCGTAGTCGAGGTCAGCGAAGGCCAACACTTCCCTAAACCTAAAGGTATTCCATTTCAGCTTTCCAAGAATATTCCAGAACGATTTGAATGCACCAGACAGTGTATGATACCTAGCTCAGCTGTCACACGGAAATGCCTCTGTCAAACGATCTGTGAAAATGCGAATTGATATTGTAGAATCTCCATTTTCTCTGTCAATCATACATACAAAGTCACACATTTTTTTTCATTACTCTCCAATGATGACAGAGGGCTGATACAAAACCCTAAAAAATTATCCCAGAGTCCAGCGAGATGAACGCACTTTATTTAAAAGATGAGCCTTATTGCTGCTGTCATTGGCTCTTTAAACGGGAATTGTGTCTCTTTCGTTTTCTTTCTTTCTTCCTTTCTTCCTCTCTATGGCTGGAAAACACCACCTCTGCGATTACAAAAAATTTGCCAGCGAAAAAATCTCTCGCAGCCATTCAGAACCGTTCCTATAGCAACCTGTTTCCACCAATACGCCGGCGTTTCCTCTCGGGGGGTTCTGGAAACCCCCCCTCCCCACTCCCTCTGGGTTTTATCTGTGGCCCAGAACTGGATGGTGACAAACGTGAACCTACTTGAAAGCTCTAAACTCAAGCTCCACTGGAGCACTGCAGCTTCTCAGACAGGGTTACCCATAGTGCGCTGGGACTCAATAGTGCCAAAGGGTAAATGGAGTGGAGAGGAGAGAGAGCTGTGTGTAACCTCCGGGGGTAAAGTGGGGATGGGGGTGGGAGTGTGGAGGAGAGTTTGATGCTAACATTAGTACATCATACCCTCTGAAATCCAATATATTAAAACCCACTGCACAGTCTCTGTGGATGATGCGATTAGGGCCTTTGTCGTCGACCACACAGATACACAGACAGCCATGCTGCTGTGTAATTGGATCATTTGTGTCGTTGTCCAGCAACAGTGAGCGTGTATGTGTCTGTGTGTGTTTGAGAGAGAGAGAGAGAGAGTGTGTGTGTGTGTGTGTGTGTATGTGTGTGTGTGTGTGTGTGTGTGTGTGCGCGCGTGCGTGCATGTCCTTGTATTAACATCGAAGGCCAGAAAAACAAGCCAAATCCCCATAAATAAGAAAGGATCCAACTCAAACTGGTGAAGCAGAAAAACGGAAAAGAGCCGCGCAAAAAACAAACAAACAAGTAAATAATTAAGCAGTCACGTTCCTACACACTGTCCATTCTAAACAAATACAGACATCGCACCACAACCATAAGGATGAATGAGAATCCTTTGCGGGCATCACGAGAGAGAGAGAGAGAGAGCGAGAGAGAGCGAGAGAGAGAGAGAGAGAGAGACTGGGCGGTGGTGTTGGTATTGATCCGGTGAAAAAACAAAAGTGAAGTGAGGGTGTGATGATCCAGGAGACCCCACTCCTCCAATCTGTTATCAACACAAGACACTGTGTGACAAGGACGCCTTGTCAGATTCCAATTTCTCCCCCAAATATTAACTCATTAATCATGGCTGCTGTCTGAGATGGATTTTAATTTTGTTTCGAACATACCCCCCCCCCCCCCCCCCACTTCCCCCCATTTCCCCCTTTCCTTTAGTGTACAGCTAGATTGCATTTCTCTGTTCTCTTCTCCTCTTTCTCTCTCTCGCTCTCTCTCGCTCTCCCTCTCATCCAACCAATCTTACTCCTTCACTCACTTTGTCTATCCTGTATCCCCTTAAACTTTCTTTTTTTCCCCCCTTTTGATCCTTTTTTTTCCACAGCAAAACAAAATGAAGAGCATTTTACTTCTCGTTTCTATAACACAAGTGTACATATCCATCTAAATGCAAATGTCCCAACCACATTGCAATATGGGCTTTTGGGGCCAATATACTTCTTCTTGCCCTTTTCTCTCCTCCTCTTTCTCTCTCTCTCTCTCTCTCTCTCTCTCTGTTTCTCATAAGCTGCATATAAAGGTGCACAGGCTGATGACATTACAGTTACGTGGTCATCCTGGAGCCGAGATGCATTCTGGGAAATGGCGCCTCAGACATTTACCATTCTCTCCACCTTTCTCTCCATCTTTCCATCTTCCCTATCCCCGCTGGGACCACTTTGCTGCCGGGCTGTTCACACGCAGGAAGGCAGGAGAGAGGCGCCAGGCGACAAGTTTAATTTTCTAGAAGCTGCGTCGGTGCCAGGCGGAGGTTTTCAGGCCAGCTTAACTCTGCTGAAAACATGTGCGCACTCGAACTGACAGCAGAACTCCGCACCCCTCTGTGCCGCCTCACACTCAGTTTGTCGACGCTTCAGCTGCCTCTCTTATTTATTTTTTTTTCCTTTAATTTTTCTGAGGAGTGCTTTAAATCATCGCCCTCAAACTCCCTGGCCTCCACTGTCTCCTTCTCCCCACAGAGCTCATCAGAGACAGTCAGCAAGCGCCACGCGCACGTGTGTGTGTGCGCGTGCATGTGTGTGTGTGTGCGCATGTGCGTGTCTGTGTGTGTGTATAACCCAACTAAAATAAAAATCTTACCTGTCGCTCTCATCCCATGATATGCAAGTTTGGTTGGTCGTACCCTGGACAAAGACACATAAGCTCTTAGTCACTCATTATAGTCAACTCAGCCGCCAGGTACTGTCTGTATTAAAGCTGATTTGGTAATAAATATTCCATCAAGCTCATTTAAATGAAGAGTAGTAGTACTTTGTGATGACTTTTCAGCAACACAGAGAGATGTGAGAAAGTACTGTGTGCACGAGTTGTTTGAATTAGGCATAGACGCATAAAGATCAGAGGTTTAAGTCACTCACGTTGTACAGATGTGAGAATTCAATTTCCACGGGTACAGACAGGGAGCTTGGGGTGGGTTTAATTGTCACAGAGACCACCTTGGAGTTTAGTACTGTACTGTTTCTGTGAGGAGAGAAGAGAAGAGAAGAGAAGAGAAGAGAAGAGAAGAGAAGAGAAGAGAAGAGAAGAGAAGAGAAGAGAAGAGAGGAGAAGAGAAGAGAAGAGAAGAGAAGAGAAGAGAAGAGAAGAGAAGAATTATTCCACATTTCCACATTTCCATACTGAATATATTCCTTTCACCCTTTTTCAGCTACAACAGATCATCAACCACTACAGTAACCAGGCTAACCATATTCTCTCTCTCTCTCTCTCTCTCACACACACACACACACACACACCACCTTCTGCACATCTCCATGACACTCTCACACAACACAATCAGTCAAGACGAGTGTTTCTGTCACCTGGTGTCTCTTTAAAAATCAGCTCATTTAGAAAAGAAGAAGAAGAAGAAAAAAGAACGACACAAGAGCAAAAGGAGGAGCAGGAAAAAAAACCTGCTCTTTTTAGAAATGCACATAAATTGTAGAGGACGTAGGAGGCTAGGGAAACATCTCTGCCACTCTTCTGCTTTCCAGAACGTTCTATTCCCATCTTGTTTGTATGTTCCCGTGTTCCGGCTACCGTCGTTATTAAAATTGCCCAGCAGCCGTTGCTTTAGAAATTGTTTAAAGTATGCCCTTATTGCACAGATTTGTTTGAGGACATCACTAAAAACTGAGGAGTGAAATGTTTGTGTGTGTTATCTTTGAGGTTTTCAAAAAGAAAGAAAGAAAGAAAGAAAGAAAGAAAGAAAATGTTGTTTGGAGGAATAATGTTAGGCCATCTAGGAAACTGGGTAAGGGAATGTTTCAGGACAAGGACACAAAATTTAAGAAAGATGGAAAGTCAGGCAAGTGAAAGGGTAGAGGATGAAGGAAGAATGACTCACCTCTGGAGGGATAAGATGCTGCCTAAATTTCTGTAGAGAACAATTCCAGTCACAAACGCTGAGGACTCATCTGCCTCTGCAACACATACATGTACACAGTTAAACCCAAGCTCGCTGAGAAAAGGTGTGTAAATCAGTAATGTAATAGCAGAAAGAGAGAGAGAGAGAGAGTGAGAGAGAGAGAGAGAGAGAGAGAGAGAATGTGTTTATGCAGAGCTAGAGTTAGAGTTAAAGACTTGTAAGAGTCTTTTAAAATGCAGGTCACCCTGTCTCCCTCTATCTCCCTCGAGTCCTTCACACTAATGCTGGCCTACATGCCTAATCATCTATAAACACACACACACACACACACACAGGCACACACACACACACACACACACACGCACGCACGCACGCACGCACACAGACAGACATAGAAAACACACACGTAGACACACACACAGACACACAGGCACAGACACAAACACACACACACAAATGGAGACACACACACACAGCCACACACATACGCATGTACACAGATACACAGACACACACAGTGGTTGCCATGGTGGCAGAAATCAGCATGGCCTGCAGACAGCAATGTCAAAGCATTGCTGTGCCTGATGAGAGAGAAACAAAACAAGATCAGGAGAAACATACACACACACACACACACACACACACACACACACGTACGAGGACAACTTCCAACACTTGTCAAAACTGCAGCAGGGTGGGGAAAGAGACAAAGCCTGCGGTCCAGTCTCCTCAGACAATGTAACAGAGGCACAAAGCCTGGGTTCATCAGCTTGTCCTGCTGAGGGAGAGACAGACAGCTAATGCCACAACTGGCAGAGAAAGCGCGACCACAGCCGCATGCCAGGCAGTGGGCAGAAGCTCGCCCTCCAGGGTGCCAGCTGACTTCCCACGAGTGTTCAGTAGGGGGAAGAGAAACCGTGATGGAGGGATCGTGGGGGGGGGGGGGGGGGGGGGGGGGGTGAGGGAAAAAGCTTCGCTTCCCCGAGGGTTCCTGCGTTTCAGTTCAACTCTGCATTCTGGGACCATCTCCCAGTACGCACAGGAGGAATGTGTGTGACGGGTGCGTCTGGGGAGCAGTTTAGGGACACACAGAACAACACAGAACAACACAAAAACAACACAAAACAACACAGAACAACACAAAAACAACACAAAAACACACTAGACAAAATGAATTATGATACCCTGATATTGTAAGTGAGTGTAAAAGCTTCTTTTTTCCCTTGCCTGTCTGTTCTAGTCTATAGTCTAACTCAAGCAGGAGGGTTCTATATATATATATATATACACACACAAGTGTGTCTGTGTGTGTGTGTGTGTGTGTATGTTTGTGCATGTGTCTGTGTGTGTCTCTGTGTGCTCCCACATAATTATGACTTTGTCCATATAGGATCATACTCTTTAATAACACAAGGAAACCTCTAAGACCAGATCTCACTCTGGGAAAAAAAAATAAGAAAAAAAAGTAACCTCAGCTATCAGTTTGATGTGGGTATCATAGAAACAGAACTCCCACTGGGAATGGAAATTAAGCCTAATTGCCCTTGATTGGCTCCTATTGACACCTGATTAGGTAGCAACTAGCCTATTTGCATATTCACAGGGGAGAGAACTTTTCTAATGGTGTGTGACATCAATTCTGATGACAATTACTGAACTTGACAGAGACCACAGTCATCCAGTTTTAATCTTCTGGAACAAACGATACCAGTTACTGAGTTACTATTAAAAATATTTCAGTTATATTAATGCTACGCCGAGAAGTCTTTTTTAAAACAAATAGTGTCAGGACTTAGCATGTGTGTGCACTTACTTTTATGACATAGATTTCCTTAACGTCTTATTTTTGTGACATTTTATGTCAGACAGTACGCGATAGCTTTAGATTATGGGGCTGTGAACCCACTTGTATCTATCTGTAGTTTACTGTCTTACTCTCCTTCAACTTCTCTTGCATTTGTATCTGGTCTAGTACTGAATTTAGTGGTGACACTGATGCCAGAGACAGCTCCTTATTGGCCACATGCTTGGTCTGTATTCTTCCTGTCTTGAATGTCGCTCTGGATAAAAGTGTCTGCTAAATGTAAATGTTAGGGAAAAGCTTGTCCAAGAGAGTTCTTCACTGTGTCCCTTTGTCTCTGACTGTGTGAGATAGATGTGTTCTCGGTTCTCACCAGGCTTTCCAGTGGCAATGACGTTTTTGGGGACAGTAACTTTGTCGTCAGAGCTTCGAGCCCAGTCCACCATTCCTCTCCAACCCTTCATGGGAAAGGTGATGTCTGTAGTTCCCGCCACAGGACGCTTATGGATGCTCAGCACTGAGGGGACACCCAAAAAAACCAAACAAAACAAAACAAAGAAAAATCATCATGACAACTAATTTACACCACGGAAACACCAAACAATAGACAGTTAACATTCATTTTACAGTACTCCCTAATTTCAGTGTAAAATATGAAGAGCCTCTCACTGTATGTCTCTGTAGCAGTACTCTGTGTGTGTGTGTGTGTGTACATGTGTGCATGTACGTGTGCGTGTGAGTAAGAATGTCTGTGTAGGTGTGTGTGTTCGGTGTGCGTGCGTGCATGTGTGTGCATGTGTGTGTGTGAGCGTGCATGTATGTGTGCGTGTTCCTGCGTGTGCGCGCGCCCGTGTGTGTGTGTGTATGTGCGCGCCTGTGTGTGTGTGTGTATGTGCGTGCCTGTGTGTGTGTGTGTTTGTGTGTGCACGCCTGTGTGTGTGTGTGTATGTGCGTGCCTGTGTGTGTGTGTGTGTGTGTGTGTGCGTGCATGCGTGTGTGTGTGTATGTGCGTGCCTGTGTGTGTGTGTGTATGTGCGTGCCTGTGTGTGTGTGTGTGTGTGTATGTGCGTGCCTGTGTGTGTGTGTGTATGTGCGTGCCTGTGTGTGTGTGTGTGTGTGTGTGTGCGTGCATGCGTGGACCGTGGGGTCAGCGGCTGGGAGACAGGTGACATCTCCGTGGGAGGATGTTTTCTCAGCACTAAGCTGAACAGCGGAGTCGTAAACAGGACCTGATCCTGGCCCCAAACTCCTCCACATGCTCCCCTGGCACCATGAAGATTTCTTTACAAACTCCACAATCCCCCCCCCCCAACAGTCAGGAACAAACGAGTTTATCACCACTCTATCTACACACCACTATCCTTTGTTTCTGTGTGTGTGTGTGTAAGAGAGAGAGAGAGAGAGAGAGAGAGAGAGAGAGGAAAGCACAGGCCCCATATGGGAATACTGCCAGAGTGATGTGGGAGGAACACAATGAAATCCTAAAACCTCATCACAAGCAGCTGACATTCACAGATGTATTCCTCCTTGGTCTTGTCTGGAGAAAGAACCGCGTGAAACGTGTAAAGACACCGTCCGTTCGCCGACAACAGATCAATCTGGCTCAACAAAAGAGGTCGTCTCAGTCCTCCAGAATCAGCACCGTGTCATACCGTAGTCGTAGAGGGATTCAGGATCTCTTTACGAACAGTTCACAATGTCCTGAATGAAGGGCACTGGGTGAACCCTAACAAAGAATGGGTTATATCAGGTACTGACCAAGGTTGTCTGTGACCTCATATGTGTCTTGAAAATCTTTCATTCGAAGACTGATGACGTCCACGAAGTCTTCGACCAGCCGAAAGAGCTCCTTTATGTTTGGACCCAGCTGGGAGACAGAAAGAAAAACCGATTGACTTTCAAAAGGTTTGGATGATACATCTTTGCCTGTTTGGAATTTAGTGTAGGAAAGATAGAAAAAGAAGAAAGAAAAGATGAATATCATGGATGGAAATTCTTTGGTTTTTTGGATTGATTTTTCTTTTTTTTATGTCAGGAGGGTACACAAAATAATTCTCTAAAGCTTTTTTTTTCCCTCTGGAGAATTATTTTAATTTCTTTTTAATCATTATTCTTGTATAAATTCACCTCTGTTCTTTTCAGTCACAAAACTTTGTTTTCCTTCATCAACTTCAGCGAAACAAATGTCTCGTAGCACATCTTTTGGGTGTATTAGAACCAATAACGTCAGCTACTCTATTTCCATCACACCAAAGTGCCAAGCATCGATAAGACTTGCTAACTGAATTATAGGTTTGAGGCTTTTTTTTTGTGCAAAACAATAGAAAGTACTTTCTCTCACTCTGTCATGCTACACAAACTGTCTGGCTACATTTGGAGGGGAAAGAAACAGTTCCTTGTTTTTAAAAATGTATGACGCTGGATCACATTTGACAATTCAGGCAGTGAACTTTTCAAAAAAGTTTTCTTATCATCATTCACTACACAAGGGTAGGCCGCTGGCTGTCATTGTGCAGAACCGATGTCCTCAAAACAAAATGACACCAAATAAATGAAATAAAACCAAATGAGTGCATTTCGAGATTAAAAAAAAAAATACATGCGCTAAATCAGAAACACATTTCTTTATGCTAAATTAGCCAAATAAAATGAGCTAAATCAATTTTTCTGCCTTCGTTTCCACTTGAATGTAAATAATGCCATGTTGTTTTCTTAAAAAAAAAAAAAAAGTCCTTTCGCTTTCTGTAAAATCAAATGAAGTTTTTTAAGGCATGAGAGTTTGTTGTGGAACAAACAAGCAATAATTAGCATAATTCTGGCTTACCCACTTTTTGCCTCTCAAACTATCACATAACATTGTTTATGGACAGACAACATCACTCTGAGTTAAGCTGAAACTTTGTGTTACTTCATATAAATAGAACTGACATGGAGAAAGTTGCACATCTGTTCAATCCGCTGGAATCATGGTGAGACAGTCTCCTAGGTGACAGAGGAGGAGAGGCAGAGTGACACCGTACAGACTGTGTCGTGAGCGTTGGTGGTTTTTGCCTGTACCGCTCCATGGTAACCCAACCATCCTCCTCACTACACCAGAAAACACACAATACTCTTTCACTCCCACCCTTGGAAATAGCCTGCTGAATCACCCCCCCACCTCGTTTCATCTGACTGAGAGATTAATATGACTGCTCTGAAAAGTTATGTATTTCCCTTTGAGACAAAAAAAGTCTAAATTTAACCTTGAGTGAGTCATAAATTCCCAGCTAATTAAACTGTTTCCTAAACACCTCTATTTTCATTATGGAAAGCAGCATGAGAAAAGGAAAAAAAAACTTGGATATGGTGGGGTTGGGTTGTATTACAGATTTAAAGAGACGTTATTACTCACTTTAATAATGAAATTATTATATTTAAATTTACTGCCCACTCTTTACGTTATATACGTGACTGTGTAGGTGAGTGTATGAGCGTGGGATGAAGAACGAAAGAAAGAAAGAAAGAAAGAAAGAAAGAAAGAAAAGAACTCACGAGTTGTGCCTCCTCCCACCTCTCTCTGTTTTCTTCCATCAGTAGATTACTCACTGACTGAACGAAATTCTGCAGACCGAAGCCATGAAGAAGGAGAAAGATGCACATGCACAGTCTTAAACAGAGGATTCCTCACTCACACATGTCAAAATAAACATGTCAGTAATAAAAAAAAAATTATTGTGATTAACAATAAAACGAGTCCGTTGCTGAGCTTACCCTCATGTCAGCGTTGCTGGGACTGTAGTAGGACCGCCTGAAAATCTCGGTCATGTTCTTTAGCACGTCCACAATAGCCAGCAGGTCCCCGCTGTAACTGGTCCCGTCGCTGGATGTCACCCTCAGCTTGGTCATGACCTCAGAAACTCCATCTCCCACAAGCCCCCTCTGCGCCTTTGACAGGTGTTCTCGCGTCTGCGGGTAGAACCGGCGAAAGCCGAACAAAAAAACGACGATGCGCCAACAGCTTTGAGTTGTATGTGAATATTTTGTGTGTGTGTGTGTGTGTGTGTATGAGAGAGAGCGTGTCTATTTGTCTGACTGTCATTCTTACCAGCGTTTGGATACTCCGGTAGTCGTTAGAGATGCATTTCATGTAGGTGGGGTTCTCCCAGTACGCAATACCCTCATCGTCCAAAGAGCAGCGACGGAGGATGAGCCCTGTGTGAACAGGAGAAGCCTGGGTCACCATGACCAGGACCGTACTACTCCACAGACTCCAAAACCATTTTCTCCTAATCACTAATCTCTATTCAATAGCTAGTCATGGTCGTAACGTTGAGTGCTGCTTTGAAGATGACGCTGAGGTCACTGGTTAGGTGTATGTACAGGTCACTGGTGAGGTCACTGGTTAGGTGTACGGATACGTGAATACGGGGCTCACCGTCAGCGTTCGGCGGACAGCGCACGGCCGCGGTGTCACCCGCAGGAGTCCGTTTCCACACAACGTTTGTGAAATTCTCCTCATCGCATATCTCATGAGGCTCTGGATTACAAGCATTATATCGTTATTATTATATTATATCTGTATGACATTATATTATTATAACATACACATAACACATAAAAATCCTCAGAGATTCAAAAATCCACACACACGCACACGCGCAAAAATTAAGACTTGCAAGTTAGAAAAGTCATGTTTTTGAGACTATAATCCTATATTGTATTATGCTATACTAGGCTATATAATTATGTTCGCCTTATTTTGGATGACATTGCATTGGGTTTAGCGACGAAGTGTCAAAGTATACGAAGATAACGTGATGATTAAGATCAAGTCAACTTCGCTCACCTGGACATCTCTTTTCATTGCAGGACCGCACCTCCTCTTGTTCTCCTGGGCACGGCGCACCTCCAAAACGAGGACCGTAACACACCCTCTGCCGTTTCTGGGTCCCCCCTCCGCACGTTTTGGTACAGCCCGACCAGGAGCTCCAGGGCTGCCAGCGGCCGTCCACAGGACACTCGCGCAGGAAACAGTCTTTCATTTCCAACCAGTCTCCACGACACTCTGAACCGCCGTAGGACGGGCCGTTACACTCCCGCGTCCGCTGCATGGTCCCATTAGAGCAGGACACAGAACACGAACTCCAACTTGACCACTCGTTCCACACTCCATCCACTATAGACAAAGAGAGAAAGAGAGAGAGGGAGAGAGAGAGAGAGAGAGAGGGAAGTTAGAGACTATTCTTTGTGTGTGTGTGTGTGTGTGTGTGTGTGTGTATGTGTGTATGGGTGTGTGTGTGTTTATAAGGATTGAGAACAGAAACAGAAAAGAAAAATGAGAGAGATTAGTAAACGAGAAGAAAACAGGGAGAGAAAGCAGAGAGATGGCATAGAAAAATTTCACGTTGGCAAAGCTTTCAGTCTTTGGTCCATTGCAGAGTGAATTTAAAACGCTCTATGAGTCACCAGCTCTGTAAGCTGACAAAAAGCTCGTTCTCTACCCCCACAATGCTTTTCACTCTGCTCTAATTGTGACATTTGATGGAAGTCATTAAGGCTGTATTAAAAAAAAAAAAAACCCTCACAAAAATGAAAACAAAAATGCATGTATTTAAAGGATTTACCTGGGCACACTGCAATGTTACAGAATTTGTTCTGTTTCGCTGGACCCACACAGGGGTCGCCCCCAAACTGTGGTGGTTTGCACGTCCGTGTTCGGTCTCGGTTACCACGGCCGCAGGTGGATGAGCACAGACTCCATGGCGACCATTCATCCCATGTTCCGTGCACTGCAATCAGAGCGGCTGGTGCATGATTTATAGAGAGAAAGACCTGCTCCCACACCCCAGCACACAAAGATACTTCTTAAAAATAAATATAAAACACTATCTGCATGTTACCTTCAGAATACATTATCTATTATCTTCAGACACCTGAAGGGCATATGTTTGCGTTTTCATTCTGTCCTGTATAGATACAGTAATTACACTCCTGGAGTGAAGCCCTGATGTTTTGTTTAAAAGTATGTATTTGTGTGTGTGTGTGTGTCATTGTGTGTGTGTGTGTGTGTGCCTGTGTCTGTTTGTGAGTGTGTGCGTGTGTGTAAGCACATGTGTGCACTGTTCCCTGTAACATTGTGTTACTCTAAACGCCCGCGGCGCTTGGATTTGGGCACTTAGAGGAAACCACTGCCAGTGGGCTACAGACAGAAAATGGGAGAGACAGAGAGAAAGAGAGAGAGAGACAGAGAAAGAGAGAGAGCAAGAGAGAGCCCACTAGCATGCACTGTGAGAGGCACAGTCCCCTGGGAATGCTTTTTGGTAAACTAAAGTACTGAACCCACTTAAACCACTTCCAGTACCATACAGCATAAAAACCAGTTCTCCAGCAGATATGTGGGGGGGGGGGGGGGGGGGGGGGGGGGACTCTGAACACTGAGGCCAAGAGACAGTTGACCTAATATCAGGTACCCGTTTGGGGTTGGCGGGGGTCAGGCAGCATGGAGTTGGGCATGGGCAGGGTGAGGGAGAGATGGGCCAGGCGGGGGGCCAGGGCGTGGGGCAGAGGTGAAGGGGTGAAGCAGTCGGAGGCGAGGCGAGGCTTACCTGGACAGACAGCGGAGTTGTTACAGGGCCTTTGTTCACGCAGCGGGCCACTGCACTGAGTGCTATAGGAGACGGAGACGCAGAAACGCGTTCGGCTCTGCCAACCCTCGCCGCACGTGGCCGAGCACACGCTCCACGCCGACCACTCCTCGCCCGAGGAAGATTCCACTGAGGCACCCCAGGAGGAGGCGGAGGCGGAGGAGGAGGAGGAGCGGGGTGAAGGGCAGGAAAAGGCAGGAGCAGAAGTGGGAAGAGGAGGAGAGGAGAAGCGAGGAAAAGGGTAAAACTAATTAGCATGCGGGATTGGCCGTCTTTGCAAAATAGGGGGGGGGAGAGGTTTAACGTTTTGGGATCTGACACAACACCTTGAGCTTTGACTTCTGAAAGAAACAACTGACTTTAGCTCTGGATATCATGGTCAGTTCCTCTTTTTTCTTTTTCTTTCTTTCTTTTTTTTTTTTTTGACGAGTTGCCATGGCTGTCCAATAGAAAAGCTTGACAGTCCTGGCTGCTACCCAATAGCAGAAGCCAGAATTTTGAAGCTATTCAATGGGAGAGCCCGAATAAGTAAATGCAGAAGGGTGGGATATTGAGGTTTACTGATAGGACGAGCGAAACTAGCATGACCATTTAGGCGCTAAAAGTATGCCGTCATGATAGTCCATAGGTAGAGGGGATAAACGAGTGACTTAATAATTCACACAAACTCTCACACCCAACTAAACAAATGAGGAAAAAGAAAGTCTTAACCTATGTCTCGGTTTAAAAATATCTTGACCTTGCAATCCCACACAAATTCAGAGCTTTATTGACATTAATTGTGTTGTGGAGACACATGGCAATGTGAACGAATTTGCCGGAAGCTGCAAAGCTCCTGTTTAGATTTTTTACTTTCTCGGTTCGATAAGAAGTTCTACTGTAGCTCTGTTAACACACTGACATAAAAGAGAACGACATTCATGCAGTTTTTCAACAAACATTCAAATGACCTCTATGACATCACATTTTGCGACTTTAGGACATAATCTTTATGACACTGCAGGCGACACTAATATGACTCAAATACAGCGACAGCCAATCAGAGCTTCCCAGTCATGCCTCCAATGAGAGAGCACGATTGGATCTACAACATGTCATTCGCTGCATGTATTTGATGAGACATACAGCTGACTGGTCTGGCATGCTCCTCTTCTCTAAGGTGAGCGATTGGACTCATGATTCATGCACTAATACGAATATTT